>NC_056739.1:80530851-80830851 GCF_019279795.1 Protopterus annectens | reverse complement strand
TACTGAGGAGCATGCCTCGGGAACAAATATGGCCTCTGCCCCTAGTTCCCTTGCTGTTAACACAGAACAACTTCAAAACCCTGCATCCAAACCTGAAAACACTGCAGCTGGCTGCCTGGAACATTGCATAAGACCAAATAACCCAGATTTATCTCAAAGGGTTAAAGACATTATCTTGGAGGCTCGCAGACCCTCAACAAGAAAAAATTATTCAGCAAAATGGAAAAGATATCTCATTTGGAGTACTGCAAAAGGAGAGAATGTGTCACTGGTAAACATAGCTAACATCCTGGAATACTTGGCAGAGCTCTTCCACAACGGCCTGTCCTATTCTTCCATTAAGATTCATGCATCAGCTATTTCAGCAGAATACAACTTGGATCCTCCAGTCTTCTCACATCCTCTGCTCAGGCAGTTTCTGAGAGGGATTAAAATGTAAAGCCACCTAGGAAGCCACCATTGCCAGCATGGGACTTGAACTTTGTGCTAGAAAAGTTGACACTCCCTCCTTTCGAGCCAGCAGCAACAGCAGAATTACAATACTTATCATGGAAAACTGCTTTCCTGCTTGCAATCACCTCAGCAAGAAGGGTATCTGAGCTACAGGCATTAATGGCAGTACAGCCCTTCCTGATCTTCCATCAAGATAGAGTGTCCATGAGAACTAATCCTACTTTTATGCCAAAGGTGGTTTCCAGGGTATCTTTAAATCAAGCTATCCACCTACCTACATTCTTCCCCAATCCACAGAACAGGGGAGAAAGACTGTTGCATACCTTGGATGTACATAGACAATTACGTTACTACCTGGACAGGACCAAGAGCAATAGAAAGACTGACCAGCTACTGGTAGCATATGCGACAGGAATGGAAGGAAAAGCAATTTCAAAACAGACAATCTCTAAGTGGATAGGAAATTGCATTAGATTTTGTTACTCCTACCATGGGAAGAAAACTCCAGAAAACATCAGGCCTCACTCTACAAGGGCTACAGCCACTACCACAGCTTTCTTACGAGGAGTGGCTACCAAAGACATTTTAGAGGCTGCTACTTGGAGCTCCGTGCATACATTTGCCAAGCATTATAATTTACCTTTATACTCCAGATCCCGAGCAGGTTTTGCCACTGCTGTTTTGCAAGGGATCTTAACTACACCATAATCTAATTTCTCCTCCTCCCCAGTTTGGCTATGGTATTCTACCCATTTGTAAGGACTGCAGATGCATCCTTGAAGGACATAGTACAGTTTTGTACCTACCATAAATGTAGATGTCCGATAGGCATGCATCTGCAGTCAGGATTACCCACCCTCCTTCCCTCTGTGGTACTCCTAGGGTATTTGCCCATCTTGTAGCTAGCTGGGGAATCTATTATGGTGTATTTGTTTGTATATATGTACATACATGCTTATTTTTGTTTGCTCTCTACTATTTGGAACCATTTGCATTTATCCAAATTTAGCCTTCCTAGAGGGCACCTGGCATCTGGGGCAAGAAACACTGAGGAAAATGGCGTCGGCTGATGCCTTTATACCCGAATAACTGCCGCTATGACGTCGGGTGAAGTGCGACACCAGCCGAGGCCAGACCCAGACTTTGGAATCCGGCCGACCGAAGGGCTGCCTGACGACAGGACAACCCATTTGTAAGGACTGCAGATGCATGCCTATCGGACATCTACATTTATGGTAGGTACAAAACTGTACTTTTTGGGTAACTGCAGCCATATGTCACTTTCAAGCCCTATGTCCTGTACTGGGAGCATATGTGTGATGCACTGTTAATACAAGATCTAAAGGCTTTGGTTTACTGGTCGGATGTTGCACTCCCCTAGGGAGGAGATCCCTAAGGTGAATAATATTGCAGCAGTGAAGAGAATGACATCTGGCCAGTAAAACAAAGCATTTAGACCTTGTAAGATTTTACACAACTGCACTTGCTTATCTACAGAAGAAGCAAACCACTTTCTGTGTTGATTACTGGAAACATTTTTTTTTGCGTAGCATATACCAAGTCTCAGTCCAGATATTTTTTGCGAACTCTTTTACCATATACATTATTCTGCATTCATTCTGGGATGCCATACTACTAAGATGGTTACAGGCGTGTGTGAACATGTTCATAGTTACATGCATGTAACCCCCCCTTTTTTATTTATTTTATTTTTGTGCCTTTTTGGAACAGAGTTAATAGTTAACAGGAATAGAACTGTTGATAGATGGCAGCCATGGCTCATTCTGTTGCTTGCAAGAATTAGAGTTGCAAAGTGAAATGTAGGATTTTGTCAGTTATGTAATGATAAAAGGCCTTTTAGGTACTTACTTTGTATGCTGTATTTATTTATATGTTTTTGCAAAATGGGTTATCTAACTGGATTGAGGCCAGTTTTCAATAAGGGCTTAGGAGCACTCTCTGGGTAATGGAATTGCTCAGATTAACACAACAGGGAACTGGAGACTGTGGGAATAAAACCTTGGTGTACAGGATTACATTTAACAGCTCGTGGCATACAGTAGCTTTCCATAAATAGTCACACAGTGTAGAATCAAGGGCCTTTTCAAAGTCGAGCATAACCGCTACTGATGTCTGCTGTCCCTTTTTTTGCTTCCTACATCAGTGTTAAAAGAGCATCACTTGATTGCAGATAGACCCCTTTTTTTTAACAAACCTTGCTTGTGGGGGCGCAGTGTTTGTCTGCAGTGAGAATAAACAGGAAAACAGTAGGCTAGTGTGTTTCTGTAAATTTTTCATTTTACATGATTAAGGTATTGACCTGCAGTTGGCACAGAAGGATTTCTCACAGTAGTCTCTCCTTTGATAGTCACATCGCCACAGTAGTCAGGAAATCCTTCTACGTGGCACACCTCATCATAAAAGGGTTCTCATCCAGGAAAAAAGAGGTAATTTTTCCCCTCTACTCATCACTCATTAGACCCATTATAGAGTACAACACCCCTTTTGGAATGTACCTCACAAGACATCTGCAGCAGCTGGAAAGGCCACAGAAGTACCTCACAAAGAGGATTACTGGCCTCAAACAAATGCCCTACACTGACAGCCTCAAAAAAACTCCAGCTTTACTCCGTAACATATCGCCTACTCCGAGGTGATCTCTGCCTAACATATAAAGCTATGTCTCTGGGTTGGACATGCTACACCTAAAGAAATCCCAATCCCTCCAAGCTACACGCTTTAGGGGACCTAAACCTTGTCACCACAATAAACAGGACATGCTGGAGGGATAGATTCCTGTCCCAGAGACTTCCTATACTCTGGAACAAGCTACCCATCTATGTCAAGCAAAGTTCTTCATTAGCACTCTTCAAAAAAAATCTTGATGAGTGGATGGGAAATAGGAAATACACACCGGGGATCACTTCTGTGTCTGCTGGACAGTGGCACAGGAAAATAACTTTCTTGGGTGGCGTAAGCCATAGTACCTTGCTGGTTAGGCTTACGTAGGCCTTTGGGCCGATAGCCTAGTACCTACTAATGAACCTATGAACTTGTATAAGGGATGTCATTATTGTTACTGGTATGCCTTCTATTTGAAGCTTTTTGTTTAATGGATCTTCAGTGGGGATGTTGGCTTTCTTGAAATAGTCTATATGCCTCAGCTACTATATTATATTTACTCAGGGCCTTGCATTTAGTGTTTTATGTTTTTACAACTTCATTTGCCTCTGGTCAGGGTTGCTTCTTGCTGTTCAGCAGTTGTGGAAGGTTTAGAGTTTTTAGAATTGCCTTATCTCTGCAGAGTGGTAAGAACCTCCATTCCTTTGAATGTTAGAGCTTCTGATAATACACTGTTTAAATGTGTCACAAATCTTTGATGCATTATCCCCTTCTCTTCTGTCTCAATGCATTTTATTTCTGGACCATTCTTTTTAATGAGAACACTGTATAGTGGTTGTTTTTTTTTTTCTCTTCTTCCCCTCTGTGAGAATGGATAATTATATTGTGATTTGTCATATACTTTTCTGCTAAGCTCAGTTTAAATTTTGAAAAGATAAAGCTAGACAGAAAAGCTAACCTTATTCTTGTTGAATATTTGCCCCAGTAGGTTGGTATATATTGCTAGTCTGGTACTTAATTAACTGAGAGTTGCTGAAGGGGCAGTAGTGTAGACTTCTTATAGACAGTCTTTTAAAAGGGAGGACTGAAATACTTATTTGCTTTCTGAAGCAGTAGCTTGGTGCGTGTTTTTCCTGGCACCAGTATGACTAGTAGTACATTTTGTTTTAACATTTCTCTTACTGCAAAGCTCGGTTTGGATTTCTTAATCTTTGAGGGAAGTAACAGCAGGTTTTCTTTTATGGATTAATTTTTCTCTGGGTTTCTACATGGCTCAGATCAGGCTCACACTCTGGTAAAAAAAGACAATAAATGTGTTAAACAGTCAAGAAGTCAAGTAAAAAAAGACCAGCCTGTGTGACTGATGTTTGGGAAATAGGGTAGTTCTCCAGCCAATGTGTTTTGTATTGCCAGATAAATCTCCTGGTGATTACTGGTTGTATGAAACTTGGACCCAGTTCTCTGTTTCATCCATTCAGCTTTTCTTAGGGAGGAACAGACGACCTACAGTGAGGTAAATTGGCTCTTATTTCACACACTATGCTGAATTTTTGTGTCTCTTAAGCTATTCTATCAGTGGTTAGCAACTATGGACACAGACCGTTTTGAATTCTAAGACAGTACAAAACTGTACACTTTAGATGGATAAGACAGCACATTTACTGCAGATACATAACCAGTGTTGTACCAGCCTGTTGGTTGGTTGTTACCTACTCTAGAAAAGGGGGGTTTATTAAAGGAAGCTTCATGTCTAGTCTAACAGGCTAAGTATAGAAAACACTGTAAATTTGTAGCACAAATAAGACAGCTGGAATTAACAATATGCTGGCCTTATGTAAGTTTTCTTTTAAGGATTTTCTAGGTCATGCTGACCTCAGGTTAAGAACCGTTTAATACCTATCAATAATAATTTCTTATTTGATTCTACTTGGCATTTGTGGATGTTGTAAATTTTGCAAGTCTTAGAGTCCAAGCTCTTGTCATCTAACGCATCAGATGAATGTGTAGAAACACCAGTGAGAAAAATGGTAGTGCAGTTTTAAAATTTCTGTTTGCAAAGCCTTAAAGAACAATTCTGTAACAAAAAAAAAAAAGTCTTGTAGCATAGAACAACTTTCCACACCCATAGTACACTTCCAGAGTTACCATACTGTGGCATTACATAAAGTTAGACATGTATAAGGTTCTGTTAAACCTAGCTTCGTTCATAAACCAGTTAGGCATATAATTCAGCTGTGCAGCCTTCCCAATTACTGTTATCATGGGTGACTCTTGGCAAACAATTTACTGAAAAGTAAGCTTCAAACTACTTTTACATGTTCTACCCCAGTAAAAGTCAAGGGCACAATCTGCAAGGTGTAAAACTCAATTGCTGTGGTATGATTTTTTCATCAAATGGCAGTCAGTGTTATGAGGAGCTGTACTATAGCAGATATGCAAAAAGACCTCATGTAGGACAGTAAGTCTTGCCTTCACCACTGGTTGTACTTCTCATATAACCAAAATAATGATCTTCAGATTGTAGCTATGGGTATGGTGCCTGAATTACTAGATTTAGTGCCTGTGAGCCTGCTGTTCGACACACATACACTTTTATTACACCCAAGTAAGTTTCATTTGAAAAAGCGGCAGAGATACATTCACTAGATCAGTGGTGAGTGTAGCCCTGCTAACTATGTGAAGCTTAGGGATTCACCAAAAATTTTTATATAAAGCACAGCATTCGATGAGTCAAGTGCTGCAATGTATATTCCAGCTTGCCTTTCCATTCTTTGTTGGGGCCCTTTTTTAATAAAAAAGTTTCCTAAACTTTTTATTAAACCGCAGCCCAAAAACCTTTAGCTTTTACCAGTTGTGATGTTATCACAGGGTAATCGACAAAAAAGAATACCCAGCAAAAACAAACGAAGCAGGCACCCAAGAACTCCAAAATAGATGAAAGTAAACGTATTTATTAATATAAACGTTTTCGCTCTTAGCCAACACTTAGAGCTTCTTCAGACAATACAAAATTGGCGCCAAATGACTTTTGTATACAATATACATGATGTCATTTCCTGAACCACAGTAAATTAAACATTTAAAGAGACAAGAGTTTTTAAAAACCTATGTAAGATGAATTATATTGAAAACTTACATCTTTCACCATATAAATTGGATTATATAGGTACCTAAAATGACCACTTTTATATTTAATGTTTAAGTGTCAATGGAACCTAAAATTTATGTTACCTCCACATAGTATCTAATATAAAAATTTAAAAATGTAAAAAGATGTTTTAAAAACATACCAAACCCAAACATTCAAATTGCTTACAATATTGAGCCTAAATGATATCTTTGTAAAATGTTAGGCATTTACTTTATGGGAAAGCATGCTAACCATTCTCATAATAAATATACACATGGGAATACTTAATACCATCAAGAAGCCAATAATTCCTACATGGGAATTTGTTACAAAATATTTTATATATATACAAAGTATCCCCTACATTTTTTTTTTTTTTTTTTTTTCTTCAAGGGGCAATTAGTAAGAGCAACACGTATGTGTAGTACCCTTGTTGACTTTGAAGAAGAGTGTAGTACCCTTAAGGATATGTTTCAAAATAGGGGGTACCCTATTGAGCTTTTGGATAACCTCATAGACGAGGTTTCTTTCAAAAGGAACACAGGGTTTTACCAGCCACTCTTACAAGGCACTGTACGAATAAATGACCGTAATCACATAGACCTGGAATTAACTCTAAGTGAAGATGTAGAAAATCCCCCTTTGATTGACAAGATTAATATAAATCATAGCCTTTGCACCTCCACTGTGGACTTTAAAAACAGGTTTATTTTAACCTATAATAAACACATCCATAGCATGTGCAACATTGTTAAGAAAAATTGGGAATTCATCACTAATAACAGTTACCTTTTTGACATTCTAGGTGTCTTCCCTGGGTTTACATTTAAGAGAGGTAAAAATTTGAAAGAACTCTTACAAAATGAAAATATACCCTCTGAGGCGCCTAGACAGATTGGCACATTTGCGTGTGGGTTTTGTAACTGGTGTAGGCTTTTAAGAACAGGAAATTCGTTCATGATTAGGGGTGATAAATTTTACATCAGACAGAAGTTCTACTGTGAATCAAAGTCCATTATTTACATTGCGCTTTGTAACTGTTGTCCGGCATTTTATGTCGGAAAGACGGACCGCAGATTGCGGGACCGTGTTTACGAACACAACTATGCAATGAAAAACAAAAAAATGGACAACGCACTTTCTAAGCATGTATTAGACAACATAGGACATAGTTTTTCCTTTATGGGAATTGATGGGGTGAAAGTAGGGGTTAGGGGGGGCCCTCAATCACTTCTTTTAGAATTAAAGGAATTAGAATGGCAGCTCCTATTGAATGCCTTCTCCCCACCCGGTCTAAATGACTTGTGTAATATATCTATTATTCTTAAATATAAAAGTTATCTTAGGGCCTGATACCATCTTTTCATTCAAGAAACCCTAAAAAATGTAGGGGATACTTTGTATATATATAAAATATTTTGTAACAAATTCCCATGTAGGAATTATTGGCTCCTTGATGGTATTAAGTATTTCCATGTGTATATTTATTATGAGGATGGTTAGCATGCTTTCCTATAAAGTAAATGCCTAATATTTTTACAAAGATATCATTTAGGCTTAATATTTTAAGCAATTTGAATGTTTGGGTTTGGTATGTTTTAAAACATTTTTTACATTTTTTTTAAATTTAATATTAGATACTATGTGGAGGTAATATAAATTGTAGGTTCCATTGACATTTAAACATTAAATATAAAAGTGGTCCTTTTAGGTACCTATATAATCCAATTTATACGGTGAAAGATGTAAGCTTTTAATATATTTTATCTTACATAGGTTTTTAAAACTCTTGTCTCTTTAAATGTTTAATTTACTGTGGTTCAGGAAATGACATCATGTATATTGTATACAAAAGTCATTTGGCGCCAATTTTGTATTGTCTGAAGAAGCTCTAAGTGTTGGCTAAGAGCGAAAACGTTTATATTAATAAATACGTTTACTTTCATCTATTTTGGAGTTCTTGGGTGCCTGCTTCGTTTGTTTATGTTATCACAGGGTAACATGACCTACATCCATAGACTTCACTTGGGCACCTATGCTCATGCGCTGTGGTGCGCCCTCCCCTGTAAAGTGTATGGAAGCAACAGAAGCTTTGCCTGTGCCTGCGTCACTGATGTTAAACTTCCTTGTTTTTCTTCATTGATGGTGCAAGGAAAATGCAACGTTTATAGTTAATTTTAAATATGAATACAATGACCAAAATGTTTTCTCATGGGGGGGGGGGGAGTGGTGTTTGGGAGCTTATGCACGTCATACTGTAGTGCAAAGGCAGTTCTAGAAACATTGGCAAATCACCTTAAAAAGTGGGTAATTATAAGGTCATGCTTTGCACGACAAATGCTTTTATCTGTACTGTTAAGAGAAACCTGGTTTAAAGATAATAATCCTGTAACACAAATACATTGGCTGTGTAGTCCAAGTGGCACTTGTTGGGCATATTTGCATGAGACTCCTTAAAAACTAGTCTTATTGGGAACTCTGAATACCATCTGTATTTCTTCTAGACCATATATTTCTCACCTTGTATTAAAACCTATATAAAGCAAGGCATACTGTTACAGGTGACTGTTACCAAACTGTTCACCTTTACCGATTACTGGGAGCATAATCGTCACTTACTTGCCTCAATGCAGCTCGATAAAACTAAACCCCATCTTACAGTAAAAATGTTGTAGAGAAGAAGAAAGAGAAGTCTAGCACTTAGTGTTTTCCAACCTCCACCTGCCAGTACAACACAAAAGTATCTCTCTGGTTATTAACCGGCAATAACCTTCAAAATGATCTTTGTAGGATAACCTAGTCACCTCATTCGACTAGTTATCCTCCAAGAAGCTCTCAGTTTATAGATTGTCATCTTATAAGTTCCAGAAGCGTAGAAGGTTGCTGGAGACGAAGCTTTCTGTTTTTACATACCTTTCTCCTGAGCATTCTGCTATTTGTGTAATTTCACCTGTCACTTAGGGTATTTGTGCAGTTCATTTTCCCTTACTAGAATAAAGTAAATGACCTTGCCTGAGGAATGATTACGCCACAACCCACCCACATGCCATCACGCCTCCACTTCTCACCTTCTTTCCATTATCCCATCCATATCCAGCAGTTCACCTGTGGCTGTCATATCCCATCTCCACACGTTCTACCTCTTCTCTTTTTTCTGCTGTTTCTGCCATTCTCCCATCAGCCTCGGGTACCTTCCTTAATCAATCGATTATTCACACGGCCCTCTGCTTCTCCACTGACAACGTCGCTGAAACCCAATAAGTTTGTAATGAAATTTATGATTTTATCTACTGCTTATAATCCGGTACTGTATTGTGTTCTCCTCACTGTTGAATGGGGGGGGGGGGTTAATTAACCAAACACTAATTGGAAAAATAATCAACATCAAATAAAGATGCAAAGATATGAATTGATTCTGTCAAATTAGAGAATTTTAAAACAGATGGTGCAAAAAATCCACCTAGATGTGGCAATTTTTTCAGTGTCATACTAGGGTTCAGGCTGCTAGGTTGTGAGACATTTCCCTGTAGTACATTTAGTTTGGGACACATGGCTGAAATGAAATTCAGCTATAGAGACATATCCCTTTTGCAAATTCCCTATGGTGAAGAGAAGCATATAGTGCCATACCCACAGATGTACTTACCAAGTGCACAGGGAGGAAATGTCCATGGCCTCAGAAGCACCTAGAGGCAGCAGGCTGTATGGCAGGCATCAGCAGTGGGATGCCCAGTGGGCATGTCAGTGATACTGAAAGTACAGTGTAGAAAGGGTAGTGCCTTTATTAATGGTGTGTGTGTGTGTGTGTGTGTGTGTGTGTGTGTGTGTGTGTGTGTGTGTGTGTGTGTGTGTGTGTGTGTGTGTGTGTGTGTGTGTGTGTGTGCGTGCATATGTGTACTGCTACCCTCTTTGCAGTTTCTAGAGAACATTGCCTAAAACACATACTGGAGAATGTGGGCATCTTCAGCAGCATGCAGGACTTCCTCCATGTATAACACATTTCTACATGTTGTAGTTACATATGTTGTGCACAAAGCACAACACACTCATCTTTCTTCCCCTGTGTCTGTGCACTTGGTTACTGAAGCTGTGGGCATGGTGCTGCATGTTTCTGTTTGCCCACAGGGAGTATGCGATAGCATATGTCTCTGCAGCTGAATTACATTTCAGCAATGTGTCCCCAACAAAATATACTCCAAGGGAATATCTCCTCATCAAGCAGCCTAAACTCATTGTGCTAGCAAATCTGGGATGTTTCTGTTCTCCACATATGGGTATACACCCCATAATTATTGCAGTGATGAATGCCTTCATCTTTTAATGCAAGAGTAAAATCTAGCTCACTCTTAAGTAATTGTCCTTCCTGGAATTTATGAATGGAAGTTATGATACAGTAAATGACGCACTTAGGAAGACAGGCTAGGATAGTGTTCTGCATGATCCAACTAAATCAGTATTGTAATAAAAAAATAAAAAAGGTACATTAAAAAAAAATTAAAAAAAAAACTTTGGTGGGATCACGAAATTGGTAAGATATTCTACAGAAAAGAGAAATGCTGCTTAGCTTGTAGAAATTACCCCACTCCCCCACCTGGGTCCACATTATCTGTACTTTGGCTTCCCTTTCTGTACCCATGTGTTCCTCCATCAGACCAAGAGCCTTCTTGCCCATTTGTTCTGAGAGTCTTTATCTGTCAGTTGTGTGGACTTTTTCTTCACCCTCTCAACAGCTGCTGCACAGTTGTGACATGGGAGGTGCATGTGTGGTACATGCAATGACAAACCTCATTAAACAACTCATTGCTATGCTGCATGGGTGTGCTTGGCTACTTGCTGTGGGTAAAACTCTTGCAGTCATCACCATTGCAGCAGGTGAACTGACTCAGGCTAGTGAGGATGGTCGAGCAAGTGTCAGCCATTCATTTGTCCTTCACTGCTGCTAGCTGGACACTGGTCATCTTGGGTACACTCAGAGATTTGGGCCGGTACAGAAATTACCCTTGTCATAAGAACAAGTCTAGATTAAAAGTAGTACAGAAAGCACTTATCTTTTTCTTAAATATTTTTATTAAAGAATTTTGAAGACAAACATTCAAATGCAGAGATGAATACATGACATTTGTACACCAAGGTATAATCAAGCATATAAATTATATACAGAAATATTGAGCAACATTATTTGTAAATATAGGAGCCCTAATAACATCAGTATTGTAGAATTTTGATCATCTAAAATTAGTAATTCAAATTATATAAGAGATGTTTTATTTATCAGAAAAATGTATTTGTTTAGAATTCTTCTCTTCATTCTGTATACGAGAGCCCTTGAGAAATCTTTCAGACCTAACTACAGACTAGATTTGCTCTGAGGTTGAAAGCAGCAGTAAGTATTCTTTAAACTGAATGGGAAAACTGAAATGGAAATTGTTATCAATAAAAATTGAAGTGGGCACTTTGGAGCAGAAAGTAGTGAATGTACTTGGAGAAATAAATGTCAAAACGTCCATAGTAAGCAAGTATACATCTCAGACTGCTATGGCTTCAAGGAGAACCATGCGTTATATAATTGCAGAGACGGTAACTTTTGTCACAAATAACATTACAGACTTAATATTGACAGGTCCATCAGACCATTCAACATACCTGCTGGTTTCCTGTATAGAAGTGAGGAGTCAGGGAAAACTTTACTAAACCCCAGTTAGATTTGTTAAACAGAATATTATTATGTGTACAATATACTGTTGTAATGAATGACTGTAGTAATGTCATTTCACAAAGTGGGGGTGGGGGGGCACCTCAGACCCAACCAGAGATGTAGTAGAGTTTATCCAGAATGACACAATACACACCGTTTTTTCTTTCTTTTTTTAAATACCTTTATTGAATTAACACTTGTGACATAGGCAAATTTACATTTATATAAAAGTAATCAAACTATATTAACAAGTTCATGTTTACAAACATTATACTTAACATATATTGCTATACATCATATAACCTAAGCAACGTTACATAAACTATTCAATTCCTGCCTTTTTTCTAAACAAGAAACGTCTTTACTAAACTTTCACGACATAGGCAATCATACATTTATGTGAATTAAACCAAACCACACCGACACAATCCTAGTTGCAAGCATTTTACATCACAAACCATACTGATGTGTACACTCCCAGTTGCAAACGTTACAAAGGATTTATATCTACCCAGTAATTTTCAGTCCGACATTACATAGCTCATTTAAGTCATGGCTTTTTTAAACCTCATTCCTTCCCTGTATGTATTGTGATCACAATTTCCATTTTTTTCCTATGTAATTTGGTCCTACCTTTTTCTAAACATCACAATTCCAATCATTTTATCTCTGTTACTATATTCACTACTTCTCGTACAGTTGGTTTAGATTTTGATTTCCATTTTCTAGTAATTGATTTTTTGGCAGCCACCATAATTAGGCACAGCAAGGCCTTACCATGTCTAGGCAATTCCGATTTTGTATCATCACACCAAACTGCCTACCCAGCATTTCTGACAGTGCATCTTGCAGGTAATCCTTAAAGTCTGCCAACTCACCGCACAACCAAAAAATATGTTCCCAATTATTTCTTCCCCATCACACATCCAATATTTGCTGTCTGCCTGAGGAAAAATTCTCTGGAGTCTACTTGGGGTATAAAAATATCTTTGTAAACATTTCCAAGCAATAATCCTAAATCTTCGAGATTTTGTTGCATATTTGAGAGACATATCCTCCCATTGTTTCTTTGTGAATTGCTTGTCCAGTCTGTCTTCCCAATCCTTTTTAACCTGCTCTGATTGATTGTTATAGTTCTCGTGCAATATTTTATATGCTGTATTCGTTATTCCTTTTTTAATGGCAGCTTCTGTTCTAGATTCTACTGTAAACTCTAGTACTGATCTTTTGTTTATGACCCCTCTGTTTCTTTCTGTTTGCTTATACTCTGATATCAATCCTTGATAGAGAAGGCAATCTCTAACCTGCAGTCCAAATAAATTCTTGGCATCTTCCCATTCTATCATCTCTAGTCATTTGCTCCCAATACCTTGGTTCCTTTGCCAGTTTTTTCCAATAAATTCCACTCCCCTCTTGCCTATTGTCTATATTCCTAATTGCAGTCATCCCTGTTGGCAGAATCTCCTTTCTCAAGTCCCATGTTGGCTTAGTTCTTACGATACTTTCTGCTACTTTATGGATATACTATTCTGCATGATTATTGTTATTCTCCTTAAAGGCCTGCATCCAAAATCCCAGTGTCTCACTGTTTTTGAGCTTCCCCCACATATCACCATCATCATCAGCTTCCCCCACATATCATCATCATCATCAATCATCATCATCATCATTCTTTTCTGCTTTGAATTATAGTTTTCTGCCTGTGCTCTGTATAGGAGCCTTAACTGTGTAGCTCTGAAATACCCCTTCAAATTGGGTAATCCCAATCCGCCGTGCTGTACTGGAAGAATCAGCTTATCCCACTTGACTCTTGCTGTGTTCTCCTCCCAGATAAAGCCCTTCAGCTCTTTATTAATTGCTGTTCACAACTTCTCTTCTGATTGATAAAAATATGCCTGACCTGTGTATAAGACCAATGGGATTAAAAACATTTTAACTGCTTGTATCTTAATATCCATATAAAAAGCTGCCTTTTTCGTAGGTTTTGTATTATCTTTTGTTTAGTCTCTTCCCCTCATACCCTTATCTGCCACATCAGAATAATTTTTAATCCATACTTCTGAATACTTCATTTTTTCATGTCCCCATAAATATGGATGTTGCTGAATCAATTCATATATGGGTACAAGTGCACACTGTTTTGTTGACCTCACTGGAGCTGTACAACACTGTTCTGTTTAACAGAAGAGTTGACATTTAATTAAACACAAATCCATACATAATTCAGTGGCTAAAACTGAATATATAATGGGACACACCCCCTTGAGTGTAGAGGATGGGGAGTTACCTTCTCATCCCAATGGGCAGTGGTTTCCTACAGGACTAATGCTACCTTCCAGCGTGTTCAGAGACAGAGACGTAGGAAATGGGTTCTGGATAACAAAATATGCTGATGGGTGAAAACTGTGCAACATATAATTACTTCAGTAAAACTTGCTAGTCCTCTCCAAGCCAGTCTTCAGAAAATACACCTGTGGTGTGGTTGTAATGACCTTACCTTTAATGTTGTTAATGTAGCATCATGATTCATAGATTAATTCAAGGTAGAGTCATTTGTACTGCATGAGGCATGGTAAAAATGATATAAGTTATAAATAGAGGTTGGTTTAACAAATTGTTATATAGTAAAGATTGTCAGACAGTAGTAGATAACAGTTTAAAGTTTAACCAGTATGTGGAGAGAACAAGGTGAGTGGGTGGGAGTGAACAGCTTATAACTTGCCCATCGTGGGTTCGGTGAGGTGGCTTGCCTCGCCTGTTGGGCAATACCCAGTGGGAGTTTTGGGTAGTGTATCATGTGGAGTTCAGGCCAGAGTGAGGTGCTGCAGTGGCATAACTTCTTAAGTCAGGAAGCAGTTACATAGGGAAGCTCACATGCTCCCCCCTTCCAAAGATTAGTAGCTGTAAGATCCCTCAGAGCTGCTGGAAAGTTGCTTGGAGCTCTTAGGTGGATGGGGAGACCTCATGTCTACTGAGATAATCATAAAATAATTGGCACACACCTCATGGGGAATGAATGGACCAGAAATGGCTCTTCCTCCCCTTGAAGAACAAATGGGTCATATAGGTTGCGGGGGGGGGGGGTTGATTTACAGGTAGAAGGATTTAACAAGAAAAAAGTTCTTTAGTGTATATGCAACAAAGTCAGAAAAGCACATTCTGTAGTCCATTTAATTTTGCACCAGAAAGATCACTGTACCACTTCATAACAAACTGATCTGACCCATTTTTGAACAGTGCTGTATTTTCTAACTTTAGAATACAGCACTGTGTTTTGTGACTTTCAAGCAAGCCACCCGAAAAAAAAAAATAAAAAAAATATAGACTCATGGCTTGAAATGTTTTAGTGGTGGAAAATTTGATTTATACCAAAAAGCTACAAAACATACTACATTGTGTTTATTATTGGCTACTTAAGAGTTGTGCTGTACTTGATGTATAAGGCAATGTCGCTGATCAAGGTTCTTCTTGAAGTGTCTTTGCCTGGAATGCATTGCTGGGAAAGCTGACAGATCAGGGAACCTAATTCTAAAAATCAAAATCAGTAACTGATGTGACCGTTACATTGTACAAATCTTCAACGATTGTGGAATGAGCTTTCACTAACATTCAGAGCAAATAACTTACTAATTTCCTTTAGAATTAATATGTGGAAGGTAGAAAACAACATGAGATGATGAAACTCAAGTTTCTTAAATGCCAGCAGGAAGTATATTTTACTGTCAAACCTGTGAAACTCTCTGGAGTATTTGGGTTTAGGTACGGAAATGTTGTAGACTCCTCAGAGTAATAATTCCACCTAAAGGTCATTATACAAAACCAAAAACTGAAATCTGAGTGATTCCAGTACATATTCCTCTCTTACTCAGTAACAATAAAGGTTGCAGTATGTTTTCTCTTTTCTCTGTCACTCGGCAACAGGAGTGGTTCCAGTGGTTATTCCCCTGTTACTCAATAAGATTCCGTTGATAAAAAAGGTGGGGCTCCGCTACTTAAAACACAGAGCAGGTTTATCTAAATGCCGGTCTTGAATAAGCAACTTCAGGATGTTATTACATTGACATCCTTGAAAATATTATAGTACTGAGAGAGAGAGATTCTGATGAGCGGCAAAAGACAACAACAGTTGCTGAAAAGCAAAAGGTAGTGCCAGAATTGTTCTTGTGCGCTTCAGCAAGTTGGTGAAAGAATAAAAAAAAAATTGCCAAGTCTAATTCCTTTGGTGAAATGATGCCTTCTCATCCACTACCTAGAAATTGCACCCTGTGTGCCCCTTACTTTCATATAATCTACTTCAGGGTCACCCTTTCTTTTTCAGGATAGGTTAAGTTTCTCAGTTTCAGTGAATGCTAATTTGCCGGACCAGCAAATAGTTGCTAAAACCTTATAGGCAATTTGAACGTGTCCTTGCTGACCTCACGCAGGCTGAGACCATTCCTTCCTGGCTTCCATAATTACTCCTCCATGGAACTCCCAGTTGCTCTTACGAACCATCCCAGGCATGATGTTTTGTTGGTTCCGGCTCTCTGGCTCGTCAGTGAGTCTGACTTGTGGGTGACTCCACTAGGCTTGTGGAGCAATGAACATGGGGCCTGGGGGCAGTCATTCCTGTGGTGGCCAGTCATTAGCCCTAGCTGGGGAGCAGGTGGCAGAGTGGCATTAGGACATTGTCATCACTGCCTACTGCATTATTAACCTGAGATGATCTGTGAGGCTTCTGCTTCCCACCAGCGATTGCATAGGAGACCTGACTATCAGCCATTTAATCCTATCCCCCTGACCAGCCCTACTGCCGGTCTGAGTCTGTTCCTGAACATGGGTTGCCAGATGCTCTGCCTCTGTACTACCAGTCAGGCTGCGTACAGGTACTGCAAAAGTTGCTGGATTGCTTAAGCGGTATACATCTCAGATGTAAGTACATTTCAGAGATGATTGTAAACGTTTGTAAAACATGCATAAAATACAGGAAGCCTAAACCTAGACCAGATGTTGGGCTACCATTAGCTATAAGATGTTGTGAAAGGGTCTATATCATGAGATTGACATCTTAAAATGTCGACTCTCAGTTGTTCGACACGAAAATGTTGAACTCCAACTTTCCCGAATGGCCAAATCATCGATTTCTTTCCAATGGAAAGAAATCGCTTGGCCAAACACCAGTGCTACACAAAAACAAACATATTTAAGGAGAGGGCTTTGTACCCAACACCCCCCAATGTGGGGGGCTGTGCCCGCCACCCCCCCCCAACTAAACATTCAAACTCAGAGACCAGAATACAGTCAGGGAACGGGCAGGTGTAACAGAACGGCCAACCAATTTCTTTCCGTTGGAAAGAAATCTGTGATTTGGCCGTTCGGGAAAGTTGGAGTTCGACATTCAGATATAGACCCGTTGTGAAACTGTTGCAGTGGGCTTTACATGAGCTAGACCCAAATGTGGTCATGTGGTCACATGATTTTTACTACTTGTTTTAATATAGAATAATTGTGATCACAGAGAAATCCTCTGAAATTGTTTTTGTGTTATGCATGTTGAATGTGAATTGCCCCAAAGATTGTATAATACCAGCTGAAGGGAATCTAGCAGAATACTAAGAACAGTTTTTAACTTAATATCTGTTCTGTCAAGTAGACTATACTAGCCGTATTACAACATAGCTGCACTAAATAGTGTAGAATGTAGCCAACATTCTTGTCTGCGCCACTTCAAATGATTACATCATTCTGAAAGCTTTCCATTCTTAATCAAGTGGCATTTACCTGTTTTAGAAAAAGTACACACAAGCCCAAATTACTAGTCTTTGAATAAGTGATATGATTAGAGACAAGGCAGTTTGTTTTCAGATATATGAATTGCCTTGTTCTCGTGTGAATCTGACTTTTTGCATAAACTTCATAGGAAAGAAGTCTCTGGGAGCAATTTGCTGATTTAAGAACTAAACATTCTTCAAATTCATTATTTGAAGTTGTGTATATGCTGGGTGAACTGCATTCAAGTATTAAATATGGGACCATATGTTTGTTTGCATGTATGTGCACATGTATCTTATCTATGTGAACTTCCTCTGCCATCCATGGAGTTTACAAGGGTGTGTGTGTGTGTGTGTGTGTGTGTGTGTGTGTGTGTGTGTGTGTGTGTGTGTGTGTGTGTGTGTGTGTGTGTGTGTTACCTTTCCATATCACGTACACCTACTGACAATTGAGCAGAGCACCCTTTGTATATACATACTATATATCCATATATTTATATATGTTTGTACATATATATGTATGTATTTGTGCATATACGTATACACACACTCAGACACACACATAACTACGTCTAATTTATGTAACTAGAGTAGACCTTATATTTTCATTTCTTTCATTTAATACTCTTCCATTGTCTGCCGTACTGGGGAAAGACATAAGGAGGATTTGGGATTGTTCCCTTCATTTTGCTTGCAGTCCCACAGCTAATAATTCATTAAGAAAAGAAAAAGTCTTAGCCGGTCCTGCTGAGAATTTTTAACCCTGTTGCATTCTGGATGGGGAACTGATATTCCCATGACAAACTGATTGCCCTTTGGATGGGGAACTGACTGGAGTTATGATGGATGCAACATAACTAATCTTTTTTGGGGGGCTTTTATCAGCCTGTATCTGTACAACATCCAAACTGTCTGTTTGTCCCTGCTTTCCTTCCAGTTTTCGTACCTTGTATTATCCATTTTTGAAGGTCTCCCCTTTTCCAAGTAAGAATATGAGAGTAACCTTTTAGACATCTTAATTGTTTTGTTAGATTGTATGTGTCATGCTGAAGGTGTAAAGTGAACTGGTCATCTGCTGTTGGCCTAATTTCTTCCATTATATGCCACAACTTTCCTCACTCTCTGTTAATAGACACAAATGATTGCATCGTTGGCCTGAACTTGGATACATTTTCACATCTACCTGCATCCCCTGCAGCAGTGCTGTGCATATTCTCCTTGGAAGTCTGTGCCTTTCTAGCTTGGACCAGTTATCTGGCCTTACATCAGGTGGGGCTGGAGCAGTGTGGTTAGATCACTTTCATCCTGCACGGTAGCAGTTACTCAATCTCATCCCATGTTAGCTGTCTTCTCCAATATCGTGACCCACTACTTGAATTTCACTCAGGGATGTAGCACCCCACCCCCCCCGGCAATGGAGGTGACTGTTACGTCTTGCAATTTCATCATCAACTTTGATTGCCTTCCAGTATTCAGTATGCAAGTACAATGTCTTTACAATGCATAAACTAATTGTGTGACAAGACTTTTCTCTATAAAATAATTACTCTTGGCTTTCCTGTACACATTCATGTTTTCCTATATGTTTACTAATTTGTAGAAATGCTGTTAGTGTTATTAGTGTGCAGTGCTTAACCACTGTTTATACCATGGTATTTCTTTCTCCCCAAATCTCTGCTTAAATAGGGCTACATCCAGTCAGACCTTCCTATTGCCAAATACAAATAAATAACTTAAATAAATCATAAATCATATGTTATCCATCCTAAAGTCCATAATGCTGTAGGCGAGGTGTTTATGGACAGGGCATAGTGGCTTAATGGAGATGGATACTTGCAGGATATTGCTCAGGACAAATCAAATAAAAAAGGAGGGAGCAGTAGACAGAAAATAGCCGTGAATGGGTGGGTAAGAAATGTAGTCTATCCATTATTATGCTTTCATATGTTTCTTGGAGTTTTGCTTGGAGTATGCTGTCACTTGTACCTCCACTTCAGTCACATGACAGTCTGCGAGTAGTACTTCTACAGTGCTGCTGTTCAGTGTCCTCACTAAAGTCAGTAATAAGTAGAGTTGTCAATATCTAGGTATATGGCTTGACTCTAATGTAGTGCTCTGTTATGCAGAAGAGTTACTATGCGAACACTGATCTAGTGGTAGTCATGTTGGCACAATGTCCTATCTGCATTCCAGTCCTTCTGAGCAGAGATGCCAGCTGAAATCGCAGGTTTCTATGGAAGGCCAGTCTCAAAACAGTAGGAGCACTTTTGCCTATCACAGTTTACTTTTCATAAATGTGGGACTGACTGTTAGAGCTGTTGTGCTTCCAGTAGGAAGCTAAATTCAGGAAAGTTGTGTTGTACATCAAATTCTCTGGACAAGTAAACAAATAGCTTATTACTGAATGTAAATTAAGTTACTGCAGAGAAACAAATATGAGCATAAGCCAACCAAGAAAACAAATACACTGTTAAATTGCTTTGTTTTTAATGTTGATGGTTCTCCCTTGTATGAGAAGGCAGGCACAGTGCCGCCAGTAATTTTCTGTAGCAGTAGTTGCGTTTCAGCCTGCAAATGGCCAGTACAGTGTTGGTTGTCAGCATTCAAACTGGTAAGTAATGAGCAGGAATACAGACTAAACATAGCAAGTCACCAGTGTGCATTTTATCTGAACTGTGCTGCAGGTAACAATCAGCTACTTGTCACTGTGGCTTATGATGCTGTTCCTGTCCCATTTTGATAAGCAGGAATGTATGGCCACTCTGGAAATTACTACTGCACTGAAGTGTTGATAAAAAAACAGCAGAACAACCACGACGTTGGTAACTTCTTTATTAAAATACATAAAAGGATGAGCACTTTCCCATACTACGCTTCATCAGATCATAATACTAAGCTATAGTCTAAAACATGCTTTGCCAAAGCATTATTCATATTCTTAGTCTTTATCTCATATAGGGGTCTGTTTACCATGACTGGTAGCCTCTGGTTTTGCCTCTATAGAAACATGAGCAGTGGTCACAGGTAGCCAAATAAACCACGTACATGGTATTACAGTCAGTACAAAATCTGGGCTTAAAAATAAAATGGATCAGTGTATACTCAAAATCTTGTTCTTGTAGCATTTGTAGTTATATGACAAATCACCCACAAGGATAAGTACCTACTCTGTCATAATGTTTTAGACTATCCAGAACACAATTTTAGCTTCAGAGTTATGCAGTGTTTACAACGTAATATGAGGGGGGAGACAAAAATAATCAGTTGGAACAAATGGAATTAAAATTGATTTTTAGATTACAGGCTTACAGGTTTCCGGGTGTTAATGCTAGTGTCAGTATTAAGCCTGCCTACAAGGGCAGAGACTTAAAACAAGATGAATGAAACCTGGTTTAACACAGCCCTTGCTAAGTGCTTACTCTTTTGATAGGCCGCTTTTAGTTATAAATATGTTGCATTTTGCTTAGTTTTTGTGATCTGATGAAGCATAGTAGTATGCAAAAGCGCTCATCCTTTTATGTATTTTAATAAAGAAGTTACCAACGCCGTGGTTGTTCTGCTGGTTTTTTTATCTACAGTTTGCTTGGTGTTCCAGCTTGAACATTTGGAAGTATTTGGCTGCTTTGTTTCCACTGCACTGGAAGTGGTAAGTCTGTTTGTAGTTGCACAAAGGCCTGCACAGGCCTTTACAGAATACAAGATGGATATAATGCGAGAGGAGATCACAGAACCAGAGGACTGATCATGTGTGTGTGAGCACAAGGTAATGTAGCTTGGTAATAAACAGCTGTGTAATGAGAGGTGAGATGCTAAAACCAGCAGAAATGATGAAAGACCTTGGTGTAATTATCCAGTGAACTGAAGTTGGGCAGTTTGTATTATAAGGTGCTAATAACACCTTGTGGGTTGAATCCTGGGATGTATAGGCATTGCTATGACAACATAGGAAATGTTTCTACTTGTGTAACCTCATTTGTCATGGAGACTATTTTGTATAGTTTCAGAGACTGCACTGCTGCAAAAAAGGAAACTGCATGATACATCTTTAAAAACAGCAGATGTGAAGAGAGATCAAACTAGTTTAGTATGCATGACATTACAAAAAAATGATAGAAATGGTGTATTACTGACACATGCAAGTACCTCAAAGGAGTTGGCTTAAGGTGGCCGCAAGTTTCAAATGAAGTTTGTAACAGTAAGAAGGAAGTAGTTTTTTGAAATTAGTGGAGTGCAGAATTGTTGGTGTTCGTGATTACTGGGTACCCCATAGTTGTAAACACACAGAGGAGGGATTATTGGCCTTGTGGTAAGGCTGGGATTAAGGACTGTGGGTGGTAGATTTGTCACAAGACAAAATGGAGTACATGTGTAGGAGAGGCAGGATGAAGGATGATAGTCGTAGCAGGAGGACAGCTGGGCATGGAATTCTAGAGTTTAATATTTGCGATCTGAGTAGAATTGCTGAATTAGAAGTATTCTCAGGCCGCAGAGAACATGAATAGTAAGTGGGAACTTTGCCTTGCATCAAAAGATCAGCACGTTCATGCTCCAGGAGCAAGAGCAACACAGGAGAGCGGCAAGCGAGCTGAGCATCATATCCAGGGAAGCTATGTTGTGTGGAACCACTGGGGAGGTGTGCAGGCAGTCACATCACACTGTAGTGTTCTGTCCAGGTGGTTCCTGTGTCTCTCTTGAAATAGAAGTCTGTCTGTAGATAGTCACATTGTGTTTGCCTGCAGGGAAAATTGTATACCAGTATGTAATGGCTTGTGTAGATTTTCATAAATTGCAGAGACTGTCATGGATGCATACAGCAGCTAGGCAATGATTTACTGTGGCAGAAAATTGCTCATGATTAGAGCAGATGCAGTAGTGTTCACCATAGTGTTGATGCCAGCTGACAAAAATAAAATGCTAGAAGTTCTCTGCAAGCACTCTGAGCAGAACATTAGCAGCAGACTAAAGACACTGCTGACATACCAGTGGTGTTGTAAAACATAAGTCAGCTGATGGTGGCACATTGTACAGTTTGACAAAACTGGTGACAACTTCACAGCAGTGAGTTAGGATGGGTGGGATGAAAACAAGTAAGAGTAAAAGTAAAACAAACCCCGTCTTCTGAGGAAACAGACTACTACCACTAAGTAAGGAAAGTTTGTAAACATTACAGATACATACTCCTAAATGAGGGCCTTAAGTGTTGCTGTCTCCTGGTGATCCATTCTGAACAGCCACTATATTTACTCCTGATTTTAACAGCCGTGTCATTGAACGTATAGATAAGCTAGTACCTATTAGGCATGCATGTGGAAAATTCAAGATAAACCTCTGTGGTGGAAGTTTCAGGTAAACCTTATAATAGGGGAGAAAGTTATACAGTTCATTTAAAGTTGTCCATCGGCAGTTCAAAAGGACAAGTATAAGCAGGAACTGCAGGGATTTTAAATGCATTCTTAAGAAGAGGCAAGACCGAGAGTGAATTGAATGCAGATAATGTTTTGAATGATAATCCAAAGGCTTGTTTCGGCTATGTGTTAGAAGCAATGCTCAATACTGCAGTGCACTTAGAAGTGCATGGCACCACCTTTCCTGATACTGAAGCCATACTAAATGCCTTGGAGGACAAAACTTAGCTCAGATGTTTCCCTTGTTTTAGCTGTTTTGCTGTACTGTTTTTTTTTTTTTTTTAAATAAGCAGGATTATTAGCTTCATTGTAAGTTTGTTGCTAGGATATTGATAGATTGTATTGCGTGATTGGATGTAACAATCTGGGCTTTGTTCTTAAATTATGGGAGTGTTTGATTTATTTTTAACTCCTGATGAACAGTCAGTGATGTTTACTTGCTGTGAAAGCCCTGTTACATCCCTTCCATCCCAAGCCAATAGAAGTTCTGCATAATACGTTTCTTGGTTACGCTTTATGCCCCTATGACCTGCAAAAGGAATGTCATGGCTATGGCTAGAAGTGCCAAATGGTAGGTGCTGGGCACTACCAACTGCTGTATTACCTCATCCTCTGATTCTCTGTCAGGGGTCCACTTTCTATTCAGTAACTCTTTGTTCCATTATACAGACTCCCCTCGAGCATCAGGTATCTCCTTAGCTACCTCCCTCAAGCTTCATAAGGTAGGGTCCAAAAGCTGAGCCTGTCTCAACTCTACCTTTGTGACCCTTCCCAGCTCCCCTTCCACAGGAAACCTAGTATCTTCTGATAGTGGTGGCTCACTGTCAGCCTGGGTACTACCACTCACCTCTGTCCTTGCAGTCACCCTCTCCACGGGAACATCAGTATCAGTACCTACCAGCAGCCGTGGCTCACTTTCAGGCTCATTGCTCCCTCCCTCCCTGACATAGCCACATCACCAGCCCCAGCTTCAAGTATAGGGTCTGTCTGGGTTTCCTCCAGGCTACCAGGCCTACGTGCCTGTCTCCAAGCCTGACCATGTGTAGCTTCATGCACACAAGGTACTGCATTATCAAAATCATTCTCTATCAAGACATCTGCAGGAAAATCCTAAAACACAGCTAACTGCTTGCTTCCTTTTCCACCCTTCCATTCAAGGTGAACCCTGACCAAAGTTATTTGGAATGGGATCCCTCCTAAAGCTCTGATTGGAGTGGACTGCCCAAGCAAGTACTGCTCCTCTTTAACCACTGCAGGTTTCACAATGGTTATGTCAGAGGCTGTGTCTCTCTTAGCAGTGGCCTGTCTTCCATCCACTAAGATAGGATACAAACTCTGGTGATAGTTTGGTACCCCTGTTGTTTCCAGACAACTTATTACTGTCATGCTGTTATTCTCACTTGCTGGCTCCCTCACTGTTTTTACCTTTTGCCCCCCCCCCCCCCTTGCTTCTGTGGACATTTGTATGCTACATGGCCCCTGTGGTTACATGTAAAACATCTAACCCCTGATCTTGGTCGTGTACATTGAACTAGTGGCCTCATCTGTTATTGGTAGACTCTGTTTGGGTGATTTTAGGCTGCCCATCATGGGTTCCCTTATATCCATGTGCAGCACTGGGTATCCCCATTCTTGTGCAGTGATGCCCTGTCCAGCTCATCCGCAGAGGTGCACTCCCAGTCTGCCAACCAGATTCTCATGTCCTTAGGCAAAGTACTAAGGACTTGTTCCATAACTAAAATGTCTGCTACTCTTTCAAAAGTGGTGACCTGACACCCACTAACCCACCTATGAAAATAAGTGCTTAACTCAGCAATATAATCACATACACCTTTATCTGCCTTGCATCTATGCTCACAAAACGTTTTTTCTGGAAACTTCAGTTGTTAACTTATAACACTTCAGTAAACATTGTTTTATTCTATCATAGTTTAAATAATCAGTATCTAACAATTTAGAAATGGCAGTTACTGCTTTACCATGTAGTATCGGGGTCAGGAACAGTACCCAGAGCTCTTGGTCAGCATTATACTGTTTACATACTCTTTCACATATATGAATAAAAGTATCAGTCATCTCCCTCTGCAAATTGTGGAAGAAATTTACTGACCTTTATTACTTCAGGGGTCTGTTTACGTTCCCTTCCCCATTACTTGCATAACCCTGACTAAGAGTCAACATCTCCCTGTTGTGGTGTCGCTGCTATTCCTTTTCTTCAGTGTCAAATACTGCAGTTTCTCATTTTCTTTGATCTCCAAATGTCACAGCTTCTCTTTGGTCTCCAGTTCATGCTGACACTGCTCCTCCTTTTCTTCAGCATCCAGTTCAAGTCTCTAACTCCAGATGGATTTTTAAGTTTGTTTCTGAAGGCTGCACATCTCCATTACCAGACTAGTTATCCTCCTGGCCACTGGTCTGCGCTGCAGCTGTGATTAATGTTGAAATCATTTCCTCTTTAGTCCGGTTAGCATGCACCAGTCTTTTGGCTTTTACACACCTTGGCCAACTGGTTCTTTGTCAGTTTACCATAATCCTCTGCTGACATCTTTGCCTGCTTTCCCGGACTAATCTAAGCTAACAAAAATTAATAAAACTGTTGTGAAAATGAAGTTCTGAATGTTTACCTTGTGGCTGTTGAGAGTATGCACACATTCAATGACAACTGCTACAGGCTACTAAAGTTCATTTAATAGCTCACCATTCTGCCACCAATATGTGATGGCCTCTCTCTACCCTGGGCCAGTAATCTAGGAGCCTCAATCCTCAACACTGACGCTGGTGAGAGACCACTAAAAACAGGAAATTAATTTACACAGTATTTTCGTATGCATCAAGCACAGTTTCCCCCAAGAGCACACAGGGAACACACTCCAGACCTGGGACTGGGCTCTGTGTCTCTCCAGATCCCAGACAAGCCTCACTTTGGAGCACTGTGTCCCAGTTCCAAGTAGCTGACACACGCACACCTGGGTATTTGATTTTACACACACACACACACACACACACACACTACTGGGAAGGGACAACTTAATTTAATACTGCAAGGCGAGATTAGATGCTGAGATGTTTACTTCCACAAGGCAAGGTGATGAGCTTCAAACTAAGTGAACTAACTCAACTGTCTGTCATACATTTTTTTTTATCAAGTTCCAACGAAAACAGAACAAAACAAGATGCTGTGAGAGTTGCATCCTCTCAGTGCTGGTTATAGAATGACATCTCATTTGATCACCTATCTCTGGTACGATACACATTCAGAGCTTTGCTAAGATCTGTTGCAGTATCTGAAGGCTATAGAACAATTTCAAAAACCTCTAGTCTTCCCTTCCAGAATTCTTTGTTTAAATATGAACATTTTATCAATTATAATAACACTGTTGTTACATTGTTAACACAAGCATCTGTACAAGTTAGTGGGAAGCCACGGTGGTACAGCGGTAGCATTGTTGCCTCACAGCAAGAGGTTCTCCTGTTCGATTCACGGCTGGAGTGCCTTCTGTGTGGAGTCTGCATGTCCTCCCAGCAGTCGAGTGGCCTCCGAAAGACATGCGTGAATGGGCGTGCCTTCGCTGAAGGTTGGATGTCGGGCTGGCAACTCGTCACCATAAAAAAAATCTACTGTCAATCATTAGCAGACCAGAGTTCCGCTGTGGCAACCCCTAACCGGGAAAAGCCGAAAAGACAAACGACAAAATCTGTACAAGTTAGTGTGATAGTCAAATGACACAAAATTATTTACAAAACTTCTCCTAACTGTGTTGGCATATGCTACACATGCACTGCCCTATTCTCACTGGCACAGATGGCAACGCCCCACATCATCACAATGATAAATATCAAGTTATTTAAAAATCCTTTAGCTTATTAAACTAATTCATAGAAATATGTTCACCAATCATTAGTGGACCAGAGTTTCACTGTGGTGACCCCTAACCAGGAAAAGCCGAAAGAAACAAACAAACTGGGGTCAAAGAGAATATATTGCTATTTCTGTGGTGTCACAAAATGTGCAGTCTGTATTGTAATTCAAATCCCATTCTTCCTTCCTGGTTGCAAGCATATTGAAAAATCTGCTTTACTTTCTATCAAAATGGATGTCCTGATTCAGCAGTATAACACTCCTGTTTCAGCTCTGACGTATGAAATGAGTTATTTCCGGTTGTATTAATGAATCTAATAACATACAGTATGCAAAATCTTCAAAGTTCACACGACCAAGCTTCAAATGTCAGCTTTCAGTATATTTTCAAATATTTTTGTACGATTTTCTATGTAAATTTATGAGGTTGTGTACATTCACATTTCTGCCATATGTAGGTATATGTAATGCATATCTTTCTTATGAACAGTTTATTTAAATATATTTTTGTCTTATTTGCCCACTGATATTTTACCTTATTCTATATCATAAGAATATATATATATATATATATATATATATATATATATATATATATATATATAAACTTGTATTTATAAAATCTCCCATCAAGGAGCTGTTTAATCATCAGCTCTCTGTTACTGATAATATGTAAACACAACAGGGTTAGAGTGGCAAGGCACAACAAGTAAAAACAAAAGTGCTACTCTGGAGCCGATGTTCTACAACCCACTACAACAGTTTATTACTAACAGGACAATCCAAATGGCATAAAAAACAATCCAATACGTGTAGGTCAAGCGCTTTCGTAATCAAAACTTCATCAGAACATTGTTTTTTATGCCATTTGGATTGTCCTATTATTAATAAACTGTCATAGTGGGTTGTAGAACATCGGCTCCAGTGTGGTACTTTTGTTTTTACTGATAACAATATGTATATTTATTTTAACTTGCTGAAGTTGCTGTTTTATTACTCCTACATAGTAGAAATTGCATTCCTTGTGCATATGAATATCATTCATAAGATGTTTACTGTTCTTAATTCTAGTATTAAATGCAGTCTTGACTATATGTAAAATAATTCCTGCTTTAATATGAATGTGTATATATTTTTTAGCCTTTGCGAACTGCTGTTCTGATCTAAGCTTCACATCCTGACATTAGAATTTGATTATAGCATATGAAAATGACAGAGCGCAGCAGTCAGGTAACCCTTTAGAGGTGCTGATATGGCTTCTAAGTAAGGAGGACCATGCAATCCCTGATTGTGCGGGTCTGCCTGTGGTTGTAGGGTGATGTCCACTGTGGTTGCATCCTTCTCTGCCACGGAAAGGTCTATTCCCAGGGCTGTCATGATAAAACCTCTGTGACTTGCAGAACAGCATTTTTTTCCCCAGTCTTTTGATTCTTAGAAAAAGTTCTGTGTGGGGTGGAGACATGGATTCCCACTGCAGAGAGAGTTTTACCATCCTGCTGACTTTTGGTTAGTGTCTCTCTTACTTTGGGTCCAAAGAGAGTGGAGCAATCTAAGGGGATTGATGAATGACATCTTAAAGCTTTCTGCAAAATGACAATGATCCATCCAGCCATGCCAACACATACAACACATACCGATGCCAGTGCCTGCTGCCCTAGACATGCCATTAGCTGTATTGGAAAGCAGTCACATGACTACATTGGAAGTAGACTGGAGATTAGAAAACTGGGGGTCCACTGTCTTCTAAATGTCTGCAGGCAGATTACCTGAGAGAGACTTAGAGAGCTCTTTAGTCAAATCTCTCTGGAATCTAGTAACATGAGCCAAATAATTCAGTACTCTTGAGTGCAAAAGTTGCTGAAGCATATGCCCATTTCCCAAACTAGTCCATAGCTGTAGACTCCCTGTTAGGGGGATGGACCGAGGAAGTTTCTTCTGATAATTCCTTTTTTGGTGGCTGCTGTTACCACTACAGCATCCACCGGTGGATCTTTACTTCATTGTTTCCTTTCTTTTGGTGCTGCCAATATCCTGTTTTTTTAGAAATTGGTTCCACCATGTCAGGGTCCTTCCTTGCCCTTTGAGCAATGAGGTCAGTGAAGAGATTCATCATGTGGTACTGCCCAAGACAATTTTGAACCATTACCAAAGGCTTCCAGGAAAACTGAGTCATCTGTTGAAGGTTTCTCAGAGGATCATCCCCTTCTCTGTTTCATTAATTCAAGAATCTCACCGAAGGTGACTTCTTCTGTGGGAGATCAATGGGAACCTTTGCCTTCATACAGATGCATGTCTTCAGTGAAAGATTCTGGAGATGAGTCTCTGTGCTTCCACTTGCATATCTGTTTCTTATGACCTGGTTCCAGTGGAGGTTCAGAAGATTCTGAATCAGACTGGGAGCTAATGCATGCAGCCTCGGAAACTTATGGTTCCAACTGTCCCTGTCTGATAAAGTGATGGGAAGTGGAAGCAGACTCCTGTTGGGGGTTGGATGGAACAGAGCTGGATGGGTGCCCTTTTTCCATTGGTATCAATAGGACCCTCTCAAAGGCTGAAGATGCTGTTGGATTCGTAGGCTTCCTCCTATCCAGTGACAGAAAAAATACCTCAGCATTGATGGGCCTCGAACCTGAAGCGGATCTTTGATCCAAGCTATCAAGAACATAGGCCCTGAGAGGGAAGGAGGGACAGTTCCAACAACTTCACTGTTGACCAACCCCTTCAAGCTCTGGCACTGAAGCTTTGTCTCAGAGTCTCTTCCAGTTCCAAACATGTCCGTGTCAAAAGAGGAAGGGATGTTTTCCGAGTCGAGGTAACACGGACTGTAGAATCCAACAAAGGTGCCCTAGGGCAGGTTGGATCAAAGGGAGTCTGGTCTGAAGGACAAACTGGGACCTGAGAAAGAAGAAGAAGGGGTAGTTGGACCAAGACTTGGTACGTTTGAAGGGGATAGCACCAAATGAAACCCAAGCTGAATTTGCTTTCTAAGGAACTTCTGCGACATCCTGTTAACTTCTTGTTTGGTTAGGCTCCTGGATAACTGGGCAGAAGAATCCACCAAATGTGGTCTCCAATATCTCTGCTCCTCAATTATTGGGGAATGTGACTTCGGACTCACTGGCTTCAAAGATGAACTGGACTGAGGAGGACAGGGACTGACCCGAGGAACTGTTGGTTCTGACCTTCTAGGATTTTTCAGATCTGGGTACCAATTCCTTAAATTTTTGGAATCCGTTTTATCTGACTCAGTCTTTTCTTTTTCCTTCCCCTTGTCTTTGGGTTTGCACTTGTCCTGTTTACTAGCTGGAGAAGTAGAACTGGAGGAGGTAGAAGCCGGAGACGTAGAAGACCCTGCCTGTGGAGGGAGGAGGTCCTTAACTGTCAGCTTCTCCTTCCTAGTGTGGAGTGCCTTCGAACTAAAGGAGACACAAGCTTAACTTTTTGTATCAAGGTGGGCAGTGCCCAACTAATACAGATCAAAGTATGGGGATACTGAAGAGGGAGCTTGCATCCACAGTCAGAACGCTTTTTAAATCCTTTGCTATCTGACATTCGGAATTTAAGAATTAAGACTAACCAGAATAAAGGCAACTTTATTATCATATCTTACTAATGAAAAACACCCTAGGCTGAGTATTACTATAAAAACATTTACTAAGAAGTGCATTCTAAACTATGTATGAAGTCTGTAATATTGCACCACAGACCACTGCTTTGGTAACCTAGCTATTCTAAATGCCTAAATCTATCAAAAATTAAACCTATAAAATGAACTCACTCAGTACACTAAGATGAAAGCTGAGACTGGAGATAAACCACTCTGTATGGAGAGGCGAAAAAGGAAGCTATAACACAAAGGATCTATCGTTGTGAAGACCCCTTGCAAAATGCATCTAAAGTCTTCAGGTAGCAATGAGATCTGGGTTACTAAGGTGGAGTGGAGGGAATTACAGGCAGTGGAGGAGTCAGAACACTGGATGTGAAAAGCTTCAGATTTGGTGCCAAGGTCGGATCAACTAACCAATCCATGCCAATGTCAATCAACTTCATTAATTGCCTGTATGATAGGGTTTCATTTCCTTTCAGATACCGGTTTACTGTGGACGTGCAACAGGTACTAATGGAGGCAAGGAAGACTACTACTAGAAAATCCAGTATTAGCAAATGGAAGAGGTCTTCTCGTTTAGTGCTAACAACATAACTAGCACCCATTTAGAGCTTATTGTTCTCTGGCTTTACAATATTTCTGTGAGTTACTATCCTGTGGCCCTTCCTATTCCTCTGTCAAGTTTCATTTATTGGCCATTTCAAAATGTCTACTTGTGGATGTTCCTGTTTCACTGCAGTCTTATGTCAAAATGTTTTTGAAAGGCGTTTTGCATAAGATTACTCCAAGAAAACTGGTGGCCACTCCTTGGGATCTTAACTATGAGTTAGAGAAGCTAACACTTGCTCCATTTGAACCAGCTGATCTAGCTGACTTGATGTTCTTAACATGGAAAACAGTTTTACTGATTGTTCAGACATCTGCATGAAGGGTATCTGAGTTACAAGCCCTTATTTCTATCTCATTTTTCAGAGGGACAGTGTTTCTTAGAAAACTAATCCATCTTTTATGCCTAAAGTGGTAAAACTCTTTACTTTAAGCCAAACTATCCAGCTCTCATTTTCTTCTCTGAATCTAAATATGAGGGAGAAAGGATACTCCATACCTTGGATGTCACAGTCAACTTTTGTACTATCTTAACTGAACTAAAGCTTTCAGATCTTCTTATCAGTTGTTCATTTCTTGTGAAGTTAAGAAGAAGGAACAGCCTATGATGATTCCTATTTTGGTATAAGTGCCCTTCTGCTGTCCTTCAGAAGTTTCAGTTTCCTCTGATAAACCTTCAAAGCTGTTGACATCTACAAGGCTCATTCCTTCAGATAAGGACAGTCAGGATATGGAAAGGTTGGATAAGAAAGTATATACTACTGCCGCCCTGTCTTTTTTGGCTATTAATTACCAGACCCACATAACCAGGTTTGTTTTGGCTCTTCTTTGCTAGGTAGCTAAGGTGGTGTTTGACTTTCCTGATTCTGATGGGAAGGCCTCCACTCTTTCCTTTCTTGGGTTCACTTCCCAGGTTGCCTGTCACTTTATAAAATGCAGCTAATGCCTCTTCCAGGGCTGCTGCTTTGGTACTGTGCTAAAGCATTATTCTTGGCTACATCTTCAGGATTTACCTAATGATATTAAAGTCAAGCTTTTGGATGCCCCTCTGGATAACAAAAAATCTTTTTTGGGACTACCACTGACCTTTTTAAAGTCTCCAGGATAAGGGTAAGGCCTTACAGGAACTTGAACATAAATGTTTCCTCTATCGCTGAATTCCAGAGGAATTGCCCTTCTAAGTCTGCCTTTGTTTGTAGGTAGACTTGCCCTCCTCCTGAAGTTAAGAAGGTATCTAGGTGCATTCCTCCTTCTAAGTCCACTTAGACTCCTTCATCTTAGCAGCCTTCTTTTCAGGACAAACCTGAATATTTTTGGTTCATTGGTAGGAAGGTACATGGAGACCAGTTCTGGATCTTTCTCTGCTCAATATCTTTCTCAAGATTCCATCTTTCTGGATGTTGTCTCTTCAGACCTTGTTTCCTCTTATACTTCCTCAGGCCTTTTTGTTTTCTCTAGACCTCAAGAATGCATACCTGGAAGGGAAGCGGTGAATTGAGAGAGAGTGTAGATGAATCTACCGCTGACACTCGAGTTTGAGATAAGGAAGAAACGAAACAAGGAACTCCAGGGGGTCCACCTTCTGTTCAGGAAATGTTTACATTTCTCCCTCATATTTTCACTTTTCTGTTTTGCCCTTTGACCTTTATACTGCCTCAAGGGTATTCACCAAATGCCTTGCTTCTGTTGTTGCTTTTTGCAGGCTTTGGGAGATACAGATTTTTCTCTGTCTGGACGACCTGCTCGTTCAAGCTCCTCTTCTAGCAGTCTATTGCAGGATCTTTGGTTTACCTCTCATCTTTACACAGTCTGGGATTCATCATAAATGTCAGAAAATCAGTCCTGATGCCCTCCCAGGATGAAGTTTTTCTCGGGTGCAGGCTACAGACTGCACCCATGCTAGCATCTCTTCCTGCTCCTAGGGTTCTCTGCCTCTCTCTCTGACAACCTTTTTCAGTCTCTTATTTCTCTGTCCTCTCTGCGTCTGGGATTTATGGCTTCCACTATTCCCATGCTCCTTCTCACCATGTTCTATATGAGGAAAGTTCACTGGTACCTCAGTTCAGTCTGGCTTCAACATTGCCTCCCGTGGAGTTCCTTGTTACTTTTCTTTCTTGTCTCAAAACTCGAACTTCAGTGGTGGATTCATCATTGCTCTCTGTCCAGGGCTTCCCTTCCAGGTATGCTGCAACATTGAAGAGAAGGACTTCTACTGCTGAGGAAAGATTTTACACAACTGTACTTTCAACTTGGACAACTGTGCTTTTTGGCTATAGTTAGAGTTTTCTACCAGAATTACAAATGATGAGGTACTGGAACCCTGATATGTTTGTGAGTGGGGGTGCTGGCATTGGTGGGATGTGAATTCTGTGTGGGGTATGGGCAGGTAGTTTGTGTGTGGGTATGGGGTATGGGCAGGTAGTATGTGTGTGGGGTATGGGCAGGTAGTTTGTGTGTGGGTATGGGGTATGGGCAGGTAGTATGTGTGCAGGTATGGATTATGAGCAGGTAGTATGTGTGCAGGTATGGATTATGAGCAGGTAGTATATGTGTAGGTATGGGCAGGTAGTATGTGTGCAGGTATGGATTATGAGCAGGTAGTATGTGTGCAGGTATGGATTATGAGCAGGTAGTATATGTGTAGGTATGGGCAGGTAGTATGTGTGTGGGTATGGGTAGGTACTATGTGTGTGGGTATATGGGGTATGGGCAGGTAGTATGTGTGTAGGTATGGGCAGGTAGAATGTGTGCAGGTATGGGGTATGGGCTTGTAGTATGTGTGCAGGTATGGGGTATAGGCAGGTAGTATGTGTGTAAGTATTAATGTAGTCTGATGTATGGAGGCAGTGGCAGTCTGTGGGTTTTTGTTTGAGGATTGAAGGAAAATAATTGATACAAGCAGGAAAATGTAAATGTGTGTCATGATTATAAGAAGTCCTAGTGTAAAGTAACTGTAGTAGAGACTTTAAGATCTAGAGAATGTGAAGCATGAGGGAGGAAAGCAGAATTCCTTTAAGGGTTGCTTACTGGGATGGATAAAAATGAATGGGGTCTTCTAGTGTAAGAGTGCATATCTGGGGAATTTGGGGTAGGAGGAGAGTGAAGGTATGTGAGATGACTGGAGATGGATGGGACTGACTTCTGATTAAGTGTGAGGAGAGTGAATAAGCAAAGTATGGAAGGAATGTTGCTTCAAAGAGCAAAGGGTGAGAAACTAGGGAAGAGTTAAAGGCTAGGAAGAACACAGGATAATACAAGTTTCTATGATAGCTAAAAAAAAAAAAGGGGGGGGGGTATCCAACGATTCCACGGGTTATGAAGCTAATAAGAATGGTACAGAGTTCTGAATGCAGATACTAGAGTATATGGCAGAAAAGATTATGGATGATTATGAAGTGCATCAGCATTTACAGTGATGTGGAAGGAGATAAGTCACACCTGAATTCATTATTCTTTTTATGGTGATTCATTTGAGTGATTCTAATAAGAAAGGTGGGGGGCTGAAGAGGCTAGTGGTGATTCGCAGACTGAGTGAATGGGTACACATAGTTTAAATGTAGCGCAAGACTGGCTGGGAGGGATTGGAGGCAGGGTAGGGGAGTGAAGTGGGTCTGAACATAGCAAGGGGAAACACAGTGGAAACCCCTTGTGAATGTATCCTTATTCAGACAAAAAAAAAACCTGTGGCACTGAAGGTGAGCTTTTTGTAGACTCTAAACCACTGAAATAAAGGTAGGTACATGTTTTTTTTTTTTTTTTAAACAAGAAACATTTTTATTTATCATACATTTGTGTAAATGAAAACAAACCATATTAACAATATTATTTACAAGTATTATACATCATAAACTACACAATTTTAGTTGCAAACATTATACATCACTTATAATCTGCCCAGTCATTGTAAAACATTACAGAGCTCATTCAAATCATGCCATCTTTTAAATCTCATTCCTCCCCTGTATTTATTGTTCACACAATTCCCATTTTCCCTATGTAATTTGCTCCTACCCTTTTGTAAAGATCCCAGTTCCAAATGTTCATCGTGTTACCCTGCTGCAGTCATCACACTTGGGTTATCCTGTCGTCAGGCGGCCCCGCAGTCGGCTGGAATTCCAAAGTCTTGGTCCGGCGTCGGTTGCTGTCACTTCTTCCCTGACGTCAAGTGCGCCAGGGGTATATATAATGCAACCGACGCCATTTTCTTCAGTCTTTCTTGCCGCGCGATGCCCGAAGCAGGAGGAGTTCGCAAGTGCCGGTCGGCCGTCTACTGAGATTTTCAAATTCGAATTTCAGACCGAAGTCTTCTATAAAGCTAAGTACCCCGTTGGGGAAACTTTTCTTGCCTCAGACTGATGTCAGAAAAAGTTAACAATTGTATTTCTTGTGGGAAGCAAATACCTCATAAGGATTTTCATTCTTTTTGCATACCTTGCCTAGGCCCAGACCACGACGTCACTAGTTGTCGTTTTTGTGCTGGGTTTAATAAGCGTACTATTAAAAGACGTTTTGATTTCGCACGACACTACTTCGGTAGGAAATTTAACTACACCATGCCGTCGGAGCAACCGACTACTGGCGGGCAGAAAAAACACATGGATAAGGACAGACAGCCCAGGCCTAAGCCAGATTCCAAGGCCTCGACTGGTCCGGTCTCGGGTTCCAGATCTGCGGTAGTCAGGGGCTGCGTTGGGGCCTCACTAGAAATTTTGACGGAATGTAACAGGCTGACTCAGCCATTTAGTTCAGGCCCTACTGACGACTTTGCTGAAAAAGATGTCAGTTTCTGAAGGCATTTTCAGACCGACGACGCTCACCATTAAATCGTATTCTAAAATGAAGACTCCTATTAAATCTAAAAAGACTGCACTTCAGTCCCCTGTTCAAGGCCCCATGCCTAAGAAACAGATGCTCAAAATGGCTGAAGATTTGATCACTTTAATCAGGGGTTCCCAGCCCCCTCCTGACAAAAGGCCTAGACAAGAGGAAGATTATGCATCCTCTGAACAAGTGTCCATTTCTTCAGACTCCTCTGAGGACTAAGATTACTCCTTCTCCCCTTATGAAGATTCTGATGTTGAGGATTCCATTCCCTCAGCTTCTCCTCCTGAAGACTACTCCTTTGGGGAAATTTTACACAGTATGAGGGAACATTTTCACTGGGAAGGTCAGGACTTCTCTGACTCGAAGAAAAGGCTCAGAGAGTTTCTTTTACTCCCCCAACACAGTCCACTTGCCATCCCACCAGTTTTAGACATTGTGGATGATGTTTACTTTGAATCCAGTTTTAACCCTGATTCTCTACCTCCTGCTCCGGCTAAGCCTGACAGATATTATAGAGTGCCTGATTCCCACAAATTTCTTTACAAAAGCCCTGTTGCTGACCCAGAGACAATCTCCCAGGGTCTTAAGGGGGCTAAGGCTTCTATGGCTAAAATTCCTGTACCTTCTGAGAGGGATTCCAGAGCACTAGACAGGAGGAGGAAAAAAGTTTACACCTCAGCCACTCTAGCTATGAGGGCACTGAATTCTCAATTTCACATGCTTAAGTATCAGCAATTTCTAATCTCTCAGTTAAAGCAAAAAATGACCACTTTCCCTCAACAATCTGAATTGAATGAAATGCAGGATCTGTTGCACGCCACTGAACAGGTGGGCAAACACACCTTACAATCTGGGTTTGATTCTTTGGAGGCCTCCTGCAGAGCAGCTGTCACTGGGTCTGTTATACGTAGGCATGCTTGGTTAAAGGAACAAACTCTTCCTGATCATGTTAAAGCAAAACTTCTAGATGCTCCCTTACAGCAGGATGTTCTTTTTGGAGTTAAAGCAGAAGAAGTCTTAAAGAAAATGGAGGATAAGGCAAATTCTATGCAGACAGTCAAAGATTTCCTACAGGTACAGCCCCCTCGCTTCAGCAGAAACTGGCCAACAAAAAATTGGTCCTTTCCAGCTACAGACAGACCACAGAGGGGTAAATACAGACGCCCAAGGGGCAGAGGACAACCACAAGCCCAGTACAAACCTCGCCAATGGGGCACTGCAACACAGAAGGGAGGAGAAGACAGGTCCCAATCTACCAGAAGGCAAACTCAATGACTTGCACCTCAGCTGGCCAAGCAACACTCTCTTGGCAGCTCCCTTGGGAGGAAAACTCGCACTTTTTTCAGACAACTGGCACATTGTCACAAAGGACAAATGGGTCCTAGACATAATTTTACGAGGATACAAATTCCATTTTCACACCTTGCCAATGAAAAGAGGAATGCCAAACCTGCCACAAAATCAATGGGCAGAGGCACAAAAACAAATTACAGCTCTCATGGACATGAGAGCCATTCAACTGGTACCTACTCGAGAGCAAGTTCAAGGATTTTATTCAAGACTCTTTCTAGTGACCAGAAAGGACAATGCCTGGAGACCAATTCTGGACCTTTCAATTCTAAACACTTACAAGTACCCAAATTCAAGATGCTAACACTACAGCAGCTTCTTTCCATGTGGGACAAGGAAGCATGGCTAGTAATGTTGGACCTCAAGGAGGCATACCTGCATGTCCCTATCAGACAGAGTTGCAGAAGATACCTCTGTTTCATTGCAGGTTCAACCCATTACCAATTCTCTGCACTGCCCTTTGGCTTATCTACTGCGCCCAGAGTCTTCACAAAATGCCTGGCACCAGTAATCGCATACTGCAGACAAAGAGGAATTCAAATATACCCATACCTGGATGACTGCCTCATCCAAGCAGAAAGCAAGGACATTCTATTACATCATCTGGCTTTTGTGAAACATCTACTAAATTGCCTGGGGTACACAGTAAACGAAAAGAAGTCAAAACTAGTACCCTCACAAAATATGACATTCCTGGGTGCCAGCTTGAATACAACGGCCCAGAAGGCTTATCTGACGCCAGACAAACAACTACAACTGACTCAATATTTCAAAACAATGGCAACAAAGGCCCAATTAACTGCAAGAAAAATTCTGCAGGCCTTGGGCTTCATGGCATCTTGCATACTACTAATACCATTTGCAAAGCTGCATATGAGGAAATTACAGTGGCACCTAAAAAGCGTATGGTCTCAACACAACCACAGCTTGGACACAATGATATCTCTCATTCCCTGCCTACAACAGGAGTTTCTATGGTGGTCACAGGCATGTCACCTCAACAAGGGTCAGCCTTTCACCTTGCCCCCAGCCAGGCAAACTATCACAACAGATGCATCAGATTACGCCTGGGGGGCTCACATGGCAGACAGTGCGTTCAAGACATATGGACTGCAGATCAAAGGAATCTGCACATCAATCAAAAAGAGATGCTAGCTGTACAGAAAGCTCTGACAGCCTTCAAGGATCTATTACATCCAGGACAACTGACAATAAAGACAGACAACACCACAGTAATGTGGTACATAAACAAACAAGGTGGTACTCACCCCTACCCTCTGTGCAGTCAAACAATGACCTTATGGAACACAGCTCTGGCTTACCAAGTTCAGTTACAAGCTCAATTCCTGCCAGGACAGAAGAATACATTGGCAGACGACCTCAGCAGAAACATCATGGATCCCCACGAGTGGAAACTAGAGCCACAAGTATTTTCAATGATAACTCAAAAATGGGGCCTTCCAGACATAGACCTGTTTGCCAGCCCTCAAAACTATCAACTAACAAAATTTTGTACAAGGGCACTTCATCATCAAGCGTGGAAAGTGGACGCACTCTCTTTCAGTTGGAAAAACCTGACAGTATATGCCTTCCCTCCATTGCCTCTCCTCACAAAGGTACTTCTGAAAGTCAAAAAGGAGAGACCATGACTGATTCTCATAGCCCCAGACTGGCCACACCAGCACTGGTACCCGCTATTGAGGAATATGGCCCATGGCCTACCATGGATATTACCACAAATTTCCCATTTACTCACACAACAAAACAATCAGATTCTTCACAGCCAGCTCAAAACCTTAAATCTGGCTGCATGGCAAATCAACTAAGCATCCAGCCAGCCCCTCTTTCCCAAGCAGTTATGGATGTTATTCTGGAAGCTAGGAGACCAAGCACCAGGAAGGCTTATTCAGACAAATGGAAAAGGTTTGTGCCTGGAACCAATCTAAAGGCCAAGACAATTCAGCCTCACATGCCGCACATTCCACAGTATTTAACTGAGATGTTGCACAAAGGACTTTCTTTCTCTTCCATTAAAATCCATGCTTCAGCTATTTCGGCCCACTACAACACGGCTCCACCCTTATTTTCACATCCACTTCTAAGGCAGTTCCTCAGAGGGGCAAAAAACATTAGACCACCCAGGAAAGCACCTACACCAACATGGGACCTAAATTTTGTTCTGGAAAACTAACGCTACCTCCCTTTGAACCAGCTTTCTCTGCAGATCTTCAGTTCCTATCATGGAAGACTGCCCTGCTGCTAGCAATAACTTCAGCTAGAAGAGTCTCAGAGCTACAGGCACTAATGGTAGTGGAACCTTTCCTCATTTTTCATCAAGACAGAGTTTCTCTATGAACTAATCCTTCCTTTATGCCTAAGGTGGTTTCCAGTGTGGCTTTAAATCAAACCATCCAGTTACCCACCTTCTTCCCAAATCCACAGAACAAAGGTGAGAGACTCCTGCATTCCTTGGACATTCACAGGCAACTTCGTTACTACTTGGACAAAACTAAGGCTTTCAGAAAATCTGACCAGCTCTTTGTATCCTATGCTACAGCTTCTCAAGGGAAGGCTATATCAAACCAAACAATTTCCAAATGGATAGGTCATTGCATACGTTTTTGCTATACCCATCATGGAAAACCAGTTCCTGCTACCATTAGGCCCCACTCTACCAAGGCAACAGCTACTTCTACAGCCTTTCTCAGGGGGGTTCCAACCAAGGAGATTTTGGAAGCTGCAACTTGGAGTTCAGTACACACCTTTACCAAACACTATCACTTACCACTTTACTCTAAGACCAGGGCGGGCTTCGCCACTGCAGTTCTGCAGGGCCTTCTAGCCTCCTCTAACCCTCTATGATACCTCCACCCATCCTTAGCTTTGGGATTCAACCCAAGTGTGATGACTGCAGCAGGGTAACACGATGAACATAGTACAGTTTTGTACCTACCATAAATGTAGATGTTCGAGTGTACACCCTGCTGCAGTCCAGGTTACCCTCCCTCCATCCCCTCTGACCTACTGGCTAAATCTCTTCAATACCTTCCTGATGTATTTGCTTATAGCTGAAGGGATTTTGTGTTTGTGAAAGTTTACTCAATTTGGTACTAATTACTGACCACTTTTTTGGGGGCACCTGACATCTGGGGCAAGAAAAACTGAAGAAAATGGCATTGGTTGCATTATATATACCCCTGGCGCACTGACGTCAGGGAAGAAGTGACAGCAACCGAGGGCCAAGACTTTGGAATTCCAGCGGACTGCGGGACCGCCTGACGACAGGATAACCCAAGTGTGATGACTGCAGCAGGGTGTACACTCGAACATCTATATTTATGGTAGGTACAAAACTGTACTTTTTATCTCCGTTACTATATTCACTACTTCTAGTACAGTTGGTGTAGACTTTGATTTCTGTTTTCTAGTAATTTTATTTTTCGGCAACCACCAGAATTAGACTCCGACAGGCCTTACTCTGTCTAGGCAATTCTGATTCTGTATCATAATTCAGAAAAATCATTTCCCTAGATAATTTGCTTACCCAGTATTTCTGATAGAGTAATCTGCAGGGAATATTTAAAATCTGCCAACTCATTACACAACCAGAAAATATATTCTCAATTATCTCTTTCTTCCCCATCACACCTGCAATATTTGCTGTCTATCTGAGGAAAAATTCTCTGGAGTGTAATTGGGGTATAAAAATACCTATGTAAACATTTCTAGGCAAAAATCCTAAATCTTCTAGATTTGGTTGCATATTTGGGAGACACACATATACCTCCCATTGCTTATCCAATCTCTCTTCCCAATCCTTCTAACCTCCTCTAATTGATTCTTATAGTTATCATGCAATATTTTATATGGTCTACTGATTATTACTTTTTTAAAGGCAGCTTCTGTTCTAGGTTCTACTAAAAACTCTACCAGTGCTGGTCTTTTGTTGAGGACTCTGATGTCAATCCTTGATAAAGAAGGCAATCTCTAACCTGCTGTCCAAATAAATTCTTGGCGTCTTCCCATTCTATCATCTTTCCTTCCCTAGTTATTTGCCCCAATACCTTGGTTCCTTTGCCAGTTTTCTCTAATAAATTCCAGACCCTCTTGACTCTTGTCTTTATCCCTAATTGCACTTATCCCAATCATCAGAATCTCCATTCTTCATTCCCGTGTTGGCTTAGTTCTTAGAATACTTTTTGCTACCAAGTTTCACCCTTTTCTAGTGTGTTAATTTGTTTCTAGTGTGTTAATTTGTATTTTTGTTTCAGTAGATAAAACATTGCGGTTCCTTTTCTTGTAGACAACACATTCACACACACAAGTACACCCGTAGGAAAAATAACCGTACGCAATAGAATTTATTGCACTATGAGGGTGAAGCAGCAATGATCTGACTAGCGACTGAACTGAATATTGTATGCCCGTGTAGGCAGCCTCCACTTCTCTGCACCAGCAATCAGTCACGTACTGTAGATGACTCATCATCAGACGTGTGTCCGCCACTCACTTATAACAGTTACATATTCAAACTTTGAGTTTTCCTACCCCAAAACTTTGGAAGGTTGCATTTGGATAATCAACACTATACTGTAATTTTGACGTTTACATTGAATTTGGACAGTGAAGATGGGTCAAAAAGAAAAGAAATTAGAAGAGGCTATGTATTTGTGGTTTGTACAATGAGGAAGAAAAGGGGAACCTTTCTCTGGTCTGCTGTTGTGTGAAAAAGCACTTGAGTTAAACAAAAAGCTTGATGGTCCATCCAATTTTAAGGGTAGCACTGTCTGGTTAAAGAACTTTAAATCTCATTATGGCATACAAGAATTAGAGGTTCAAGGGGAATCTTTATTTGGTTATGCGCATGTTGCTGAAAAATTTAAAGAAAGATTCTTGGCTCTTTTGGAAAATGAAATCTATTCATTTGATGTCATGTATAATGGCAATGAAACCGGTTTATACTGGAAGTCATTGCCCAGTAAATCACTTGCATCTAGGTGAGAAACGTGGCCCCTGGTATTATTTAGTTTATTATTTATTTATTTAACATTTGTTGACTGGGAAAGCCCAACTAGAACAGAGCCTATTTTCAGTGGAGGCCAAGGGAGAAACACTCCAGACGTATGTCTTTGGCAAGTGGGAGGAAGCCAGAGTACCTGGAGGAAACCCACGCGAACGCTGGGAGGACATGCAGACTCCACACAGAAGACACCCCAGCTGAGAATCGAACTGGAAAACCTCTTGCTGTTAGGCAACAATGTTAACCACTGCACCACTTGGGAAAGAGCGATTAACAGTTATGGTACCTGCAGATGCCGCTGGAAGCCATCTCTTATCCTCACTAATGATCGGCAAAGTCAGAAAGTCCTGATGTTGGTAAAGTATGACATGCTTCCTACTGTGCAACAGAGCACAAAACAGTGCTTGGATAAATTGTGAAATATTTCTTGATTGGTATGCAAATTAATTCATCTCAAATGTAAAGAAATTCAGAGAGAAGGAAAAGAAAACTGGAAAAACGCACCATCTCATCCAGGAGTGGAGAAATTGAATGCAGTTGATGAAATTTTTGAAGTGATTTTTTGCCTCCAAGTGTAACAGCGTTACTTCAACCAGTGGATCAAGGTGTTATAGAAAAGTTTTAAAAAAAAAGGTGTACAAGAAGCAAGTCCTATGTCATTTGTTATTGGCTGTAGATAAAGAAAGCATGGTGGCCGCTATGGGCACCCCATGTGCGTATTCTTATGCAAATTTGGTAATGTATTTTTGGGAAACCTTACATGTTTGTAAATGTGTCTTCTATCCACACATCATCCTGTACAGACGTTTTGTGGATGAAGTTTTCTTTCTTTGGAAGGGAGACGTCTCTGAACTATACGAGTTCATAAACTATCTCGAATCTAGTACTGAATTTTTGAAATTTACGTTTGTATATAATATGCATAAGATAGATTTTCTTGATGTTTTCATCCTTAAGAACAGTATGGGGTTTCTTAGCACTAGGTTGTTTCGAAAACCATGCTGGAGAAATGGGCTGTTACATTTTAACAGCATGCATCCTAGATCTACATTTTTGAATATAGTGAAGGGACAATACCATAGAATAAAAAGACTTTGTAAAGAACAAGATGTGCTAAATGATGAAATTGTAATCCTAGAGAGGCTGTTTAAAGATAGAGGTTATACAGATAGTACAATAAAAAAGGCTAGAGAACCGTTTTTTAAAAATGATAGGCTATCAATGAATGATTCGAGTGCAATGAAGCATGCTGCCTTAGCTAGAAATATTTATTTCTCTAGTAAGAAACTTAGTGTCATTGTGAAATATACCAATGACAATGAAATTGTTACTAGTATCATAAAATGAAACTGGCATATATTAACTATAAATCCTCCCACAGAAGAACTAATAGGAAGGACACCCAGCTTTGTTTATAAAATTGTTTTAATTTAAAACAGATTTTATGTAACGACAAGAAACAATGGTTAAGATCGCAAATTTCCATGAATTTTGGTACGTTTCCGTGTGGTTCATGTAACGTGTAAAGTGATAGATAATATTAAAGTCTTTTGCCATCCCACTTTAAATTTTGAGTTTTTGCCAAAATTCTACGCCACTTGTAACAATAGCAACCTTATATATTTAGCTACTTGCACACGCTGTAGCTGTTTTTACATGGGAAAAACTTCTAGGAAGCACAGATATAGAATTTGTAATCATTTATATGACATCAACAATGCCAACATGCAAAATGCTTTTGCAAAACATATCTCTGAGTTTGTACTCATGCTTTCAAATTCAAAGTACTACAATTAGCGTTTGTCAGTTAGAAAAGAGGTAATACTAATAATCATTTGGAATGCATTGAATTAGGTTGGATTTTTAAGTTGCGAGCACATTTTTTTCCTGGTTTAAATTATTTTATTAGCATTAAACCAGCGTTAGAAGCACGACCATTTAAATTAATGAAATTCTGTATTTGTGTTTGTTCCCAAGATGATTCTAAAACATTTTAAAAGTAGGTAAAAAACAGTTCTAAAGACAGTTTTACTTTAATTAATTGATTAGTTAAGCATTAGTTGCTATAGTGATGTGTTTTAAGTTGCTTAATTGATGTATATGTGATTATTGCTTGATTGTTTCATTTGATTAAGGAGAATGCTATTTAAACTGTAGGTTTCATTCTGTAACTTAGATCTGAAAAAGCATGGTTTCCACGTGAAAACGCTCATCTGTTGTTTCATTAAATTATCGTTTTTACTTGAGTATATATTTCCTATTGTGGTCCTTCCTTGTCTGTTTGCTGATAAATTGTGAAATATTTCTTGATTGGTATGCAAATTAATTCATCTCAGATGTAAAGAAATTCAGCGAGAAGGAAAAGAAAACTGGAAAAATGCACCATCTCATCCAGGAGTGGAGAAATTGAATGCAGTTGATGAAATTTTTGAAGTGATTTTTTTGCCTCCAAATGTAACAGCGTTGCTTCAACCAGTGAATCAAGGTGTTATAGAAATGTTTAAAAAGGTGTACAAGAAGCAAGTCCTATGTCATTTGTTATTGGCTGTAGATAAAGAAAGCATGGTGGCCTTTTCAAAAAGACTTAATTTTAAAGATTGTTGTTATATGGTGGCTGATGCTTGGAACACATTCTCACAAGATAATGTTAAAAAGGTTTGGACTACATTGCTGGATGAAGGAGGAGAAAATAAGAAAACTAATGTGGATGCCAAAGAAGAACTAAACAAAGTTGTGGACATGTTCCAGGCTATCCCAGGATTTTCCCACTGTGATAAAGATGATTCACAAGTGTGATTAGAAAACGCCAGTGATCCTGGCTTTCAGATTTTGAATGATGATGAAATGTTGTCATTTCTGCAAGAAGAACAATGAAGATTTTGGAGATGAGGATGGTGAAGAAAACAGAAAAAGTGGATCAAGTCATGAATAGGCTTTTACAGCATTGGAAATTGCAATGTCTTGGTACAAGTAACGGGGTCTATATCGCAATGTTGAACTTACAAAAGTTCGATCGTTGTAATATCGAACCCCAAAGTCGAAACCCAACAAAACCGAAAACACAGAAAGGCAATTTTTTCCCAGGGAAAAAAAATCACTGTTCCATGACAAAAAAAATTTAACCTTAAACTTTAAAGTGGGGGGCTTTGCCCCCACACCCCCCAACGTGGGAGGCTGTGCCTCCCACATCCCCCCTATTTAAATATACCAACTCCGAGATTGCACCACAGTGGAGGAAATAGCAAGGCCCCAAAAACGGCCCACCGATTTTTTTTTTCCCTAGGAAAAAAAGTTGATGTGCTGTGGCTTTGCTATTTTCAACTTTCGGATTAGCTGCCAAGAAAGACACCATTGAACTTTGTTCAAAAAATGATTCATTATTATTTTTTTTATAGTGGATTATATGTAGTTGTGTCCTATTTAGTATCTCTTATGCTGCAGTATAATAGTACTGCAAATAAATGTTTTACTACAAATAATATACCATTTTGTACTTACAGTAAATATGTTTTATTTTTCTTATTTAATGTTCATCAAAAGCATTTTTTAGAAGTTTATCCAGTTCAGTTATATGTTTGATTGTCCGAACTACCCTAGGTCCCAATTTGTTTGGATATTCAATGCTGTACTGTATCACATCTCACCAAGATCGTCATTAAGGAGAGAAGGATTAGGCATAAAATGTAGAGTATATTGGGTTAGATACAAAGATTTGTAGTAAATGTAGGAGTGACAGTGTACTGTGTAAGGTAGAGCATATCAGATTCAGAGGAACAGACAATGAGGTAGGGTAGGATGAAGGGAGAGAGAAGATAGAATGGAGTAGGAGTGAGAGAGGAAAGTGAGGAGAGGAAGGTCAGTGGAAGTACTGTAAGGGGTCCGGGTGAATAGGAAGGAAAGTATTCTACTTTTAGGAAATACCAAGTAGTCATGCAGGGGACCAGAAAAAGTAAAATAAATCAAAACTGCAGTAAGGCTGTTATAACTATTGTTCTGACTGGATTTTTAAGAACATCATTTAATACAAATTGTAAACAAAATAAGAAAAAAAGTTAAGTGCTTTCACCCCTCATCATTTCAAAGGGGACTTCATCAGAACTGTATGTAAATTCCTTAATCCAGTTTAAATAAGTGTTCATTTCAAGCAATTGAAGTCTTAAAGGTATAGTGATAACAAAAAAGGAATACATTTTCTGAAGAAAAAAAACAAACAAAATATATATATATATATACACACTTGTTTCCCACCTTTCTAAGCTAGTATAGTCCAGTTTTCAGGATAGTGCTGAATTCAGGGCTGTGTTACAAATCTCTGTGTTTGCCCATACCTTACTTGGATAGAAGGAAGTTTCTCTGTTCACTTGTGAGAGAGGGGAGCTTTGAGCAGCCTATCTGTCCCTGGAGGAGTGGTTTCAGCCCAGAAATTAGTAGTTTATTGGCCATTTTGGGCTAATTTTTATCTCTTTCATTTCCCTGCTATAAATACTGTATTTGCCTGGTTTAGCGTACTGGGCAGAGCCAGTTAGCGAGGGTAAAACTATTCCCGGCTCCTCAGAGTCTCCTCTTCAATTTTTTCCTTGGAACTAGACAAACTTTCAACTTAAGCACTCAAGCCATTCATTTCTCAGCCTGGCACTTGCTCAAAACTTACAGCAAGCACTTGTAAACATTAGCACTAGACCCACCTGTGCTGTACAGAAGGACAAGGCTCTCTATTCAACCTTACCAGCCATCCAGTAAAACAGTTCACTGTACCTGTCCAGGCATGTCCAAAGGGCAGTTTCAGGTGTAATCTCCAGTCCAACTGTGAATCTGGGCATTTTGAGGCCATGTTACAGCTGCCCCATGTACACAGACAACCCCCTCCTCCTACCACCAAACACTAATACATGCGAGAGATGCAATTATACAACCAAACTGCAGGCTAAGCTCTCTCAGCCCAAGACTGGATCAGACAGTCAAGAGGAGAAGGGAAATACTTGCATCACACCACCAGTTTCACATAGACCCATTAAACCAGCACCGGCAAAAAATACATATAAATACATGAAAACATACTCGGAGGCTCTAAATAAAAATCTGCAAAACCAACAGAAACCTCCAAAGCAAACATCCTAAGCAATCTCTACCCCCCCCCCCCAACACAAACCATGAAACACATACTTTACAAAACCACGGTGCCATGCAATCACAGCCCTTAAGGTAAAATAACATACCCAACATACTAGTAATAGGTGACTCTATAGTCAGACACACTGACGTCCCACTCACTAGGCTGAATAAGGAGAAGGTTACTGTTAGCTGCCTGTCGGGTGCCAGGATCCGCCACTTAACACAAGCACTCAGGTCACTCCAGAACAAGTACAAATATGACTCTGTCATTGTCCATGTTGCTGTGAATAACCTGAGCCATACCTCCCTGGACTACATGAAAAGAGACATGGAAGAGCTCTCTGATCACGTAGTCCAGGCCGGTATGACCCTGACCCAGAGTAGCATCCTGCCCTCACCAAGAATGATACCACGGTATAAAGAAAAAATTCTCGATTTTAACAATTGGCTAAGTTTCTGGTGTCATTCAAAGGGGATCCAGTGTCTGCCCGCCTGGGATGACATGTTCGACAAGCCACGCTGCTTCGCTAGAGACTGCTTGCACCTGTCACCCTTAGGCTTTCGAATACTGGCCAAGGCTCTTGCCACCCCCATAGTGCCTTTTTTAAGCAAGGCTCAAAAGACAATCCCACCACCGTAAATAGCACAGGTAACAAAAAACTGAGAGTAATGCTACTCATTGCCAGAAGTCTAAACTTCAACAATGCACGCACTCGAGGCACTCCTCAGTATGGAGAAAATCAATATATGTGCAGTAACAGAAACCTGGTTTAAGGCTCCAGAGAGCACCCCAGCACTACCAGGCTGCAACTCATACCATACATTTTGGCCACAGAACCCAAACCAAAATACAAAAGGCGGGGGCGTATCCATATTCATCAAGGATACCCACACCTCCAGGTTAGTGGCACAGCATGATGCTTCAGAGATCATCCACGTGCAACTAACAACGGGCAAAACTGCAATTCAAATTGTAGCTTGCTACAGATCACCCACCATGTCCCAGGACCCCCATTCTGCATTTCTGGAAACACTGGGAAACATAAAGGTCCTACCAAACACCCTAATATTGGGTGATTTCAATTACCCAAACATTAACTGGGAGAACTACTCAAGTACTAACTCCCTTGCCCAACATTTCCTAGAATTTATAAACTCAAACGCCCTGGTTCAACTGGTCAACACTCCCACCAACATGGGCGACCAGTGTTCCACACCAGAGGTCAACCCCTTGCTGGTTAGATCTGACCATAAACAAATCACTTTGGATATCCACATTCCTCCCCCACCCCCGGACAAGAAAACCACCGTGAAAAACTTTTCAAAAGCAAACTTCACTTTACTTAACACCAAGGTGGAAAGTTTCAAAGCCCCCATGCTGAAGGACAATGCTGTCCAAGCTGCAAAATCCTTTACTAATGCATTCTACGGGCACCTACAAGAATGCATGTATCGTGCCATCCCAAGCAAAACCAAGACTCACTCCTCCAAGAAAAGGAAACCAGTCTGGTGGACTCCTGCCATAAACAAGCTATACAATCGAAGGAGGAAACTAGTACAGAACAGAGTAAAATCCCAAGAAGGGAAGACATCCCTGATCAGTATCAGCAAGAAACTATGATCCCTCATAAAATCATCCAAGGTGAGCTTTGAAAGAAAAATTGCCAAGGACTCCAAAGATAACCACAAGGCATTCTTTAGCTATGTCAAGAATCTAACCACAAGGCATTCTTTAGCTATGTCAAGAATCTAAGTGGCAATGCTCAGATCTGCTCTGAGTTAGTGCAGAATGGCAGAAAATACACTGAACCGACTGATATTGCCAACATCCTGGCAGACAGGTTCAGCGCAAACTTCACACCCAAAAGGGCCCATAACCATACCAGAAGAATGTAGACTCCCTGAAATCACAGACATTCAGGTTAAAACAGCCCTCTCCAAAGCCAAAAACACAACATCAATGGGACTGGACGGTGTCCCAGGCTGCGTCCTATACGAGCTCAAAGACGAACTAACCCCTCACTTAAACACACTGTTCAAACTCAGCCTCTCCAAAGGCTATGTACCCATAGAGTGGAGCACAGCAACGGTTATTCCGCTCCACAAAGGTGGAGCCACAGCAGACCCCTGGAACCTATCGCCCTATAAGCCTGACTAGCGTGGTCTGCAAGGCTATGGAGCGCATAATCATAGAACTAATTAGACACTGGGAACCTCCAAACACTGGACCCTACCCAGTTCGGCTTTGTTAAGGGCAGATCATGCCTCCTAAACCTGGTGGACGGCTTTGAGACAGTTACCAAGGCTGTAGACGAGGGAAAGGTGGTACACACAGCCTACCTACACCTCGCTAAGGCCTTCAACACCATTTCCCATTCTAGTATTATAGACAAGCTCACCAACCTGAACATAAACCCCTACGTCACAAGATTGATTGCCAACTGGCTCACGGACAGAACCTACATGGTGAGAGTTGTGGGAGCGAGGTCTGACTCTAAACCGGTTACAAGTGGCGTTCCCCAGGGCTCAGTCCTAGGACCCCTCCTGTTCGGCATATACTTCTCAGGGGTACAGGCAAGCACAGGAGGACTATGGCTGACTAAGTTCACAGATGACTGCAAAGTAGGGGCTATAATTGGCTCTACGGCTGACACAGACATCCACCAAAAGGGTCTCACTGAGACAGGTACCTGGTGTCAAAATCATGGCATCAAACTAAATGCCAAAAAGTGCATAGTCATCCCCTTTGGAAAAAACAAAGTGCCCACAAACTACCACATAGGTTCTTAGGTTCATAGGTTCATACTAGGCTATCTGCCCTAGGGCATTTATAAGCCTAGCCAGAGTTGTGTGGCTTTCACCACCCCTTAGGTTGAAGAATACTATACCCATTAGTTTGCCGTGCCTCTGTCCAGCAGTGATACAGAGATGATCCCCGGGGTAAACCTACGATCTCCCATCCACTGGTCAAGATTCCTCTTGAACAGAGCCAGCGAGGTGCTCTGTCTCACATGGACCGGGATTCTCTTCCACAGCATAGGGAGTCTCTGGGTGATGAATCTGTCCCTCCAGCACGTCCTATTTATATCCGTGTTGAGGTTTAAGTCTCTTGCTCTTGTGGCTCTGGTGGATTTGGATTTTTGAGGTGGAGCATGTCCATTAATTCCGGGTTGGACATGGCCTTGTATGTCAGGCACAGGTCACCTCTGAGCAGACGGTATGCGACTGAATAGAGCTGGAGTTTCTTCAGTCGGGCAGCATATGGCATATTTTTGAGCCCCTTTATCCTTTTGGTGAGGAACTTTTGGGGTCTTTCCAATTGCTGCAGGTGTCGGGTAAGATACATTCCGAATGGGGCATTGTACTCCATCATTGGTCTGATAAGTGAAGAGTACAGGGGAACAATGACCTCCTTGATCTGGATGTGAATCCCTTCATAATCAGGTGGGCAGTGTAGAAGGTCCTCCTAACCACTTTGGCAATGTGAGTGTCAAAAGAAAGGTTACATTTTTTGGCGTTTAGCTTAAGGCCATGGCTCTGGCACCAGTTATCTGTTTCTATGAGACCTCTCTGAAGGATATCTGTGTCTGATGGATTTTCAACTATGGCGCCCAGTTTGCAGTCATCTGCAAACTTTGTCAGCCACAATCCTCCTATGTTTGCCTGCACTTCTGAAAAGTAGATGCCGAACAAGAGGGGGCCCAGGACTGAGCCCTGTGGGACACCGCTTGTGACCGGCTTGGAGTCTGACATGGCACCAGCAACTCTAACACTGTGGGTTCTGTCCTTGAGCCAGTTTGCAACCCATCTTGTGACATATGGGTTTACATTTAAGCTGGTGAGCTTTTCTATGATACCTGAGTGGGGTATTGTGTCGAAAGCTTTTGCAAGGTCAAGGTAGGCTGTGTGAACTGCCTTACCCTCATCAATGGCCTTGGTGACTGTTTCAAAAAAGTCGACCAAGTTCAAGAGGCATGATCTGCCCTTGACAAAGCCAAATTGGGTAGGATCCAATGTCTGTAGATCCCCTATGTCTTTATTTATGAGTTCCATTATGATCCTCTCCATAGCTTTGCAGACCAGGCTTGTTAAGCTTATGGGGTAATTACCAGGGTCCGTAGAAGCACCGCCTTTGTGGAGTGGGACCACAGTTGCCGTCACGCCACTCTTTGGGCACGTATCCTGTGGTAAGGCTAAGATTAAACAGCAGCCTTATGTGTGGGTTTAGTTCCTCATTGAGTTCGTAGCACACAGCCGGGGACACCATCCGGTCCCATTGATGCTGTGTTTTTAGCTTTAGAGAGCAGCTCTCACCTGGGCATTTGAGATGATTGGGAGGCTACACTCTGCTGGGATAGATATTTCTCCTTTGGGGGAGGGAGGGAGAAATTTTCACTGAACCTGTCTGCCAGTATGTTTGCAATGTCTGTGGGTTCAGTGATTTTTGTATCATTTTGGACTAATTCTGAGCATATCTGGGAGTTTCCACCCAGATTTCTAACATAGCTAAAGAAGGCCTTATGATTGTCTTTTGAGTCCTTGGCGATTTTTCTCTCAAAGTTGGCCTTGGATGATTTTATGAGTGATTGTAGTTTTTTACTATTATTGATCAGAGATGTCTTCCCTTTTAGGGATTTTGCTCTATCTTGTAGTAGCTTTCTCCTCTTGTTGTAAAGTTTGTTTATGGCTGGGGTCCACCAGATCGGGTGCTTGCCTTTGGTGGAAAGGGTCTTGATTTTATTTGGGATTGCTTGATCCATGCAATCCTGGAGGTGCTCGTAGAAAGCATTTGTAAGGGATTCAGCAGAGTGGGTTGTGGTTTCCAATGGCTCAGGGGCCTTGAAGGATACCACACCAGTCTTAAGAAGTGTGAAGTTGGCTTTTGAGAAGTTCTTCACTGTGGTCTTTTTTGTTGGGGGTGGGGGCGGGATGTGGATCTCCAGTGAGATTAGTTTATGGTCTGATCTCACCAATGAGGGATATACTTCCGGTGTGGAGCATTTTGTCCCCATGTTTATGATGATCAGGTCTAGTATATTTTCACCTCTTGTGGGAATGGTGACAAGTTGTTCCATAGCATTTGAGTTTATGAACTCCAGGAACCTTTGGGCTAGGGTATTGGGGCTTGAGTAATGTTCCCAGTCTATGTTTGGGTAGTTGAAGTCACCCAATATGATGGTGTTTAGAGAGACATTTATACTCTCCAGTGTCTTCAGGAAGGCTGTGTGGGGTTCCTGAGTTTGAGAGGGTGGCCTGTAACATGCTACAAACTGTAGAGCAGTTTTGCCTATGGTTAACGGCACCTGAATGGTCTCTGATGCTTCTTGAGTTGCCACCAGCCTGGAGGTGTGGGTATCCTTGATGAATATGGATACACCCCCTCCTTTTGTGGTACAGTCCGGGTTTTGGGGCAGGAACGCATGATATGAGGTAAAACCTGATAGTGCCGGGGTGCTCTCAGGAGCCTTGAACCAGGTTTCAGTCACAGCACAGACATCGATGCTCTCCATACTGAGGAGGGCTTCGAGGGCGTGCATCTTGAGATTTAGACTTCTGGCATTGAGCAGCATTACCCTTAGTTTTTTTCCATTATTGTTTTCTAGGGCGGTGGGTTTAGAATTTGAGCCTTGTCTAAAAAAGGCACTATGGGGGTGGCAAGAGCCTTTGCCAATATCCGGAAACCCAGGGGTGACAGGTGCAAGCCGTCCCTTGCGAAGCAGCTTGTCAAGCATGTCATTCCAGGCAGACAGACATTGGATCCCCTTAGAATGACACCAGAAATTAAGCCAATTATTAAAACTGATCATTTTGTCTCTGTATTGTGGCATCATTCTTGGTGAAGGTAGGATACTGCTCAGGGTCAGGGTCATACCAGCCTGGGCTACATAATCTGAGAGCTCCTTTATGTCTCTTTTCATGTAGTCCAGGAGGTACGTCTCAGGTCATTCACACCGGCATGGACAATGACTGAGTCATACTTGTACTTGCTGTGGAGTGACCTGAGTGCTTGTGTTATGTGGCGGATTCTAGCGCCCAACAGGCAGCTTACTGTGACCCTCTCCTTGTTCAGTCTGGTGAGTGGGACGTCAGTGTGTCTGACTATGGAGTCACCTATGACAAGTGTGTCTGGCATTGTGTTTGGCATTAAGGGCTGTGACTGATTTGCACACTGACTTTGTGATCTATGTGTTGCTTGTGTTATGTCATGAGGTGGCAGTTGTTTGGGTGTCTTCTTTGGAGGCCTCTGCTGTTTTGGTAGATTTTTGATCAGTGCCTCCGAGTATGTCTTTGTGTGTTTATGTGTTTGATTTGTAGTTGTGATAGTTCTATGTGAGACTGGGTTTATGGTGTGCGTGGTTACCTTCTCCTCCTGTCTGGTTTTGCCAGTCCTGAGTTGAGAGAGCTCAGCCTCCAGTTTGGCTATATAGTTGCATCTCTCGCATGTATTTGTGTTTTGTGGGAGGAGGAGAGGGTTGTCTGTGTACATGAGGCAATTGTAACATTGCCTCAATATTCCCAGATTCACCAGTTGAGCAGGAGAGGACGCTAGCAACTGACCCTTTGACATGCTAGAAGAAATGAAAAAGTTTGCTGTGTAACTGAGTCAGAAAGGACCTATAGGGAAGTGGGTACTCAAGGGGGTTTTAAGCTAGTGAAGTACTTTGTATAATATAGAAGTGCTTTACCTGACTAAAAATGCTTTAGGAACAAGTGCTGAGCTTTACAGATAGAGAATAGACTGTTTAGATTACAAGTAGAGCAGTTCTAAGGGAAAAAATGAAGAGCAGACTTTACGGAGCCAGAAATAGTTTAACCTTGTTTAACCGGCGCTGCCCGATGGTGCTCTAGTGGCAACTCCGCGCTAACTGCAGAAAAGGCAATAAGTCAGTAGTACAGGCTAGCACACTTTAGTGGGCAGCCAAACAATTAAATTAAACAGCAAACAAACACGTTTCGACTTGAATTAGACTAATTTCGACTAAAATGTACTTTTAAGTGCAGATAATACAAAATGCAGTAAATAACTATGAAAACAGTTAAAGCTTGCTCTAGGTAAGCAGTAGAAGGTAAAACAAATATAAAAATCAGCAGGATACTTAATCAGGAAAGCAGTCACTTTTTTCAGTTCTCTGTAGCCAGGAAGACTCAACAGGACCACGTGGAGCTGTGTCTGAGCAATATGGCTTCAAAAAGATGCCAGAGGCAGATTTTAACCAGGGAACTTCAAAAGAGCTAGAAATGGTCCAAAATGACCAATTACTACAGCTTCTTGTGCTGAGGTCACTTCCCTCAAGGACAGGTAGGCTATTCAAGGCTTCCCACTCCCACTGGTGAGCTAAGAAACTTCCTTCTATCCAAGTAAGGCAATGGACAACACAGGAACTACAACACAGCCCAGGATACAGCAAGGCCTGTAAACTGGTCTAACTAGTTTAAAAGAGGCAGGAAAACAAGGAATATTTTTTTTTTTTTTTTTTTAGGGTAGTCCCCTAAATACGGAAGACGTAATAAGGGATTTGGGGGCCCAAGTAGATAGTAATCTCACCTTTGATAATCACATTGCCAAAGTGGTTAGATAATCCTTCTACATGGCCCACCTAATCACAAAAGGGTTCGCATCCAGATCAAAAGAGGTCATTCTGCCCCCCTCTACTCATCACTCATCAGACCCATCATAGAGTACAATGCCTTATTTGGGATGTACCTTACAAGACACCTACAACAACTGGAAAGACCACAGAAGTACCTCATCAGGAAGATCACTGGTCTGAAACAGATGCCCTATGCAGCTCGACTGAAGAAACTCCAGCTGTACTTAGTTGCATACCGCCTACTCAGAGGTGATCTCTGCCTGACATACAAGGCCATGTCCAACCCAGAATTGATGGACATGCTCCACCTAAAGAAAACCTTATCCCCTCGAGCCACATGCTCTATTGATCTAAACCTCACCACAACAATAAATAGGACATGCTGGAGGGATAGATTCCTGTCCCAGAGACTTCCCATGCTTTGGAACAAGATCCCAATCTACATTAGGCAGAGCTCCTCGCTAACCCTCTTCAAAAGAAACCTTGACGAGTGGATGGGAAACATAAAGTTTACCTTGGGGATCACTTCAGTGGCTCTGCTGGACAGAGGCACAGGGAACTAATCTAAGGGGGCGGTGAAAGCCAACACATTCTGGTTACGTTTATAAATGCCTTTGGGCAGATAGCCTAGTACCTACCTATGAACCTATGTTATACGCTTTTTCACTTTTTTACAGAATGTCCATATTTCTGCCTCATTCATATTTTTGATGTTATCTTGTAAAATTTGTGTTTTTTGACAAGTTATTGAGCACTTGAGTCACTAAATGATAATAAATATTTGTGTTTTAGACTTCATATCCTTCTGAAAATGCATGCTAATGTAAATCTTGTTGTTCTAGCAAATGGCTAAGTATAACAGCAATATTTAAAATTTGTCCCCGATTTTGCCCCTCTTCATTATTTTTGACTTCATCCGGATTTATTGTGCTAAGAGGTTAAGAGGGTATATCCCTTTTATTTTCCCCCTTGTAAACCACTAAGGATTACAATCAGTCAAATATGCCAGACACTGGAGTTCTGTCCTCCTCAGAAAATTGTTTGTTTATGCTAAACTTGTTCTACTAACTTGAATTACAGTAACATAAAAATGCTCGCCTGTCAGGGTAGTATTGTTAATGGCTGCTTGTTGCTCATCATTCTGGCTTTACAGGATTAATGTGACTTGTGTAAGGAAACTTGCAGTAGTGTAATTTGTGAAACAAAGCTGAAATGCAATCCATGACTGTGATTTTTAGCTGTAACTGTTTGGCAAGCTGTCTTTAGAGAAGTGAGTAACTTTCTTGTTGTTTTCTCAGTTTAACTTGTCACTATCTGGCTTTGCAAAATTACAATATTTTTGTGATTTATGTGAAGTAACTCAGAATACATTAATGTGGGACTTTTGTTTCCATGGAACAGAGCTAAAGTACAGAGTATAACATAGTTTAAACATTTCATACCATTTTCTTGCAGGTTTGGGAGTGGCTTTGACCAGTGATGGTGAGACAGGCTTGCTCATATGTAGCAAGGGGACTGGCTGCTGCACACCTGCCAGCCCTGCCATATTTACAAAATCAGCTGTTGCTAACACACTTTTAAGAGTCTTGCAGTCCAGTGGTGGGGGATGCAGGGGGGCAGCAGCCCCCAATGAAAAAATATATGCCCATCTTTCACAAAAGTAATGGGGGCCTTGACTGACTAGAGGAGAAGGTGGGGTTTGCTAGTACTCACCCTGTGGGGTGTTTAAAGCAAGTTTTACTAAATATGGTAGATTGATGACATTTTTAGCTGAAACTGCTGGGGAGGGGCTGTTTCTAAGACGTAGCAGACTCTCTCATTTTCTCAAGTTAAATAGTCACCATCTAACTTTGCAGGACTAGTGTCCATTTGAAGGATTGCTGAGAGTTATGTAAAACAACTTGGACTGCTGTAATGTCTGGCTACTGTTTCCATAGAACAAAGCTGAAATACAATGCAGGGACATCATTTTTATCTATAACTACTAGGTGTGGGTGGGATCTGTCTGTAGAAAGTAACTAACTTTGTTGTAGCGATTCTTAGTTTAAAATGCTTGTATCTGACTTTGTAGGACTAGTTTTTTATTTGTGGGATTAATGAGGTTTGCGTGAAGCAGATAGGAATACTTTAATGTGTGGCTGGTTATGTGGAAGTTCACAGAGTTGAAATGTACTATATGACCGTCATTTTTTGTAAAAATCATCTGAAGTGTACACATAAGTAGCTATAACCGTTGAACAGGGGATGTTACTGTTGAAAGTGACTGACTTCTTGTTATTTGCACAGTTTAAATGGTTATGTGACTTTCAGGACTAGTGTGCATTTGTCTGACGATCTTACTTCACACAAAGTAGCTATAATTGCTGGGGCTGTCTGGAAAGGACAATGGCAAGCTGCCTGCCGTTGCTTGTTCATTATCCTGGCTTTGTAGGACTAATGTGAAATGTGTCAAGCAACCTTGTAGCAAGTTTGAATACTTTAATGTTTGCCAACTGTGTGGAGTAAATGCAAACTACATTACATGGTCATCCTCTTCTGTAACACTCAGATGTCTGGATTGCACATGAAAGTGGTTATAACTGCCTGATGAAGGTGAGGGCTAACTGGATGTAAGTAAATGTGACCTTCTTCTGATTTGCTTATTTAAATCATCTTTTAAACAGTAAGACATACAATACATTGCAGAACATCCAGACTGTCAAGAGTTACTGGGTCCATGGTGGCGCCCCACACTCCAAGGCAGTGTAACTGGATTTTGCATCAGACGTAGTAGTGGCCTCTTTCCTAAACCCTACCTATTCTTAAAACAGCCCTTTGAGAAATTTCCAAAGGAGGCCATTGTGATTTGTGTATGTATGGGAGTGCTGGGGCTGATGCTCTTACTTTTTTTTTATTTTCTTGCCAAACCTCAATGGTGCATCAGGTCAGTATACCTTATGTTGAGCTGGGGACAGTGTAGTCATTATTTCATTAGCTTTCCTCATAGACATCTGAAGTGTGCACAGAGGGTCACAGTAGCTTGTATAGGAGCAGTGTACTGTTTAGGAGTAAAGAGTTGAAAACCTCACTGTGATTATTTTTTTCACTTTCCTCACAATCTAACTCAAACAACAGATGCATGGGTAGCAATCTTTTGTAGGAGTGTAAGGAGGCATGATGTTATGTCTGTCTGACAGCAACAGATTTTAATATGTCATGTTATTTTTGTTTTTCAGTTTTGTCCCAGTCTGATGGAGACATAAACAGGTAGTGGCTGCCCTTTGGGGGTGGGGGTGAGGAAGCATACTTTGTGCATGTGTGACAGCAGCAGCATGAAGTATACATGACTGTGGCCCTTTGTGCCTTCACTTTCACCCCAGTCCAGCACCACTAACACCAGAGAAGGATACAAAGACAGTGACTATTTTTTTTTTGGGGGGGGGGGTAGAGAAGGCAGGTACTATTCTTGGATATGATTTATGTATACTCGCAAACATTCATATTCTCATTTTTTTTTTTTTTTTGTGAACTGCTGTGTTGTCAGTTTTAAGCCTTGGATACAACTTAATTATTTTGCGAAATAAAAGAGAGAAGGAGAAAGAAAGGAAAAAACTGATTTTATTTCCTTATAATTTTTGTTCAGGCCATTATTTGATCAAAAGCTTGGGGAAAAAAGCACTAAAATTTACCTGAGAGCATCTAGAGCCCTTGTGGCTTACTGGTAGCCTAGCAGCCTCCAGACCCCAAGTTTGATGCAGTTACTCCTCCAGATGTAGTTTTGGTGAGTTAAGGTCTTTTGAAAAGATACAGAAAACAACACTTAAGGTATTTCATTAATCATGAATTTTGCCCAAGCTATCTTTAGATCAAAAGGTTGGAAGAAAGTTGTAAACTGCACCTGAGAATATCTAGAACTTTCATAACGTCTGGTGGCCGAACAAATCCCAGACCCATGACCCCATGCAGTTACTTCTTCCAAGTGAGACCTTGGTCATTTAAGGACTGTTGAAAGGATGCAGGAAAGAATGCAAAGTTAAAGAGTAACACTAAATTTCTTTCCATAATCAGGATTATTGTTCAGGCCATCAGTGAATGAAAGGATTGGTTAAACAAACGTTAAAATGTAACTCAGAGCATCTGGAACCCCTTCCCATAGCTTTTGGGAGGCTAGTGGACCCCAGACCCTTCCATTAATTCATGTATTTCTTCCACAGTTATTACATTGCTGTCTTGGTCAGTTAGGGTGGGTTGAAATGATGCAGGGAAAAAACAAAGTTGAAGAACAAGACTACATTTTTTTAATCAGGAATTTTTAAGGCCATCATTCTATCAAAAGCTTGTTTAAAAAATATCTGAAAAGCACTTCACGGTATCTAGGGACCCCATGGCTTAATGCAATTATTTCATCCACAGTTATCAGAGTACAGCCTTGCCTAGTTAGGATGTGTTGAATGAATGATTGCAGGGGAAAAAAATAAAAAACTAAGACAAAATGTGAAAAAAGAAAAAAGTAATCTGTGTGATATTGGTAGGCCATGATTGGGGGAGGAGGGAGTGATTGGCAGCACCGGGTGATGTGCAGGGAGGTCACCATGAATCCCTTCACCTAGGGCGCTAGACCAGCTAAGGCCGGCCCTGTCTTCCCGAAGTATATGCAGTCTTCCTTTTTTACCTGCCCCTGCATTCCCAAGTAGTTTCTTCTTATCACTCCTCTGTCACAGTAACTTGTCTTGTTATCTGCTTTTCACCACCATATAATTCCAGTGTTTTTTTATTTGTTTCTTTATCGGCTTTCAGCATTGTGATAAGGAATGTAACTTGAAACTCTCTGAGATGGTCTTACAGAAGTAGTATTTGTTGGTTAGGACATCCATATCTTATTCATTATTTCTATTATTATTATTTCTATTAGTCTTGCTCGTTGTTTTTTTTTTCTTTTCTCCATCCGATTCAGCTCAGTTGCATCACTGTTTACAATGTAATCTGTTATATTTTTTCTACTAACACTGTTTTTACTATGTAACTGGATTTTTTCTCCCTGGGCCTCTGCTGAAAACGTGCCTTTTTTAGGCTCAGTCAGACACTCCTGGTAAACAAATGTAAAATAAATAAAACAGCAGTTATCAGTGCTTTTGTACATTTCTGGATTGCTTTTTGAAGATGAATTTTTATTGTTCATGTTTCTTTGTTAGATGTTGGCTCCAACTGTTGACTGGAATGATCTTTGAGCTGCTTTAAATACATGTATTGCTACTGCAAGCTTCAGTGCACTTATAATACTTTGCAATATTTTGCACCCCTTAGTTATTGTGGTTCTGGTTGTTTGACCATTACCAGTTCTTGTAATTGCTTTAAGGGTAATATATAATCATCTTAATGGTCAGTAAGTGCACTTATATTATGACAGTTTTAACATTTTATTCTTCTTGTGTATTGCATTTACTAACAGTCCAATGTACAGCTATGCCCATTTTAAAGTCTCTGAAGTACCCCTGAGTCTTGGTTACCTGCCATCAAAGTCTAGGTCTGTTTCACCACTCTAATATTGTCATTAATGTTTGTAACGCATGTTTGATTTTCCATCTTGTTATACAGTCAGCACTCCTTGTTAAATATTTTGTAGTGATTGTGACTTTGGTCTAGGTCATGGCTAATGTGGGTCCCTGGACCAGTCCACTCCCAAAGGTAGCAAATGAATAACTGTAATTTAGAAATCAAGTTGAATCTGACCAAAATCACAGCTGATGTTACCCAGAAAGTTTGATTTCCTGGATAGAGTACTTGAGTGTAGTTCACAGACTTCTTTCTGCTGACATGATTTCTCAAAGTAATATATGATACAGATGACTTACAAGTAGCAGTTCATGTTAGGATAGTTCCTCAGTTTGTCATTGTGTATCATTTGTAACATTTTTCAAATGGCAGACTTGACATGCGGAAACCTCATTAGCAGTTGAAAAATGAAAAAACACTAACAGCAAAAGCCTGATCAAAGTACCCCCAGCAGTAACATACACCTATCTGCAAGGTGAAAACTGCAAACGTACCTCATGACCTCAAAATTGAAGGCTGCCCATTCAGTTATTTAGGTTTACCTTGAAGGTGGCAAGAGCGCTACTCTCCTTTACATATAGTGGAAGTTTGTTCCAGAGGTGGGGTATACAGTGGGATATGAAGTTATCATGCCAACGTATTTAACTTACTGTTACTGAAGGTTTAGGACTTCTAACCGGCTATTTGAGGAACCATTTGATCTGTGAAGACATAGGAGTTAATGGAGGGTTGGGTTTTCCATGTTTCAAAAAGCCAGACACAGATCATTATGAATGAGTATATATAAGAGGTGAACATGGGGAGAGAGCCTACAGTCTGTCTGGATAACTCAGGGTCTTGAGGCCATTAGTATTTTAGTTAGGAATCTCTGAAGTCTGTCAAGTTAATTGATATGTTTCGACAGGTACTTATCTAAAGGGCTTTCTATTCAGCAATGGTTTTCTTGATAAGAGATGAGTAAGAGAGAATTGACTTCCCTGGATCTTAATGAGATTACTTTGGAAATTAGTTTAGCTAGAGTAGGGTCTCCTAACTACACAGGCATGATGGCCAAAAATATGAGGAATTATCAAAAAGAGTACCTAGATCCCTTTAGACTGTCTGTTTGGCAAGAACACTTCATTCAGGATTTATGTTTTACCCAGCTCTTGTTCAGATCAGAAAAATAAACTGCTATAGTGATGTGACAAAGGAGAAGACATTCTTGTGCTGAGAAGCAGTGAACATGTGACAGGACATGCTTTCAGCAGTTGATGTCTACCTGTAGAGTATCAGTACCATGTCGGAAAGTACTTTAGAAGACTCCTATGAGCTGAAACCAGATTTGACTCATGAGTGACGTGTAGACAGGTCATTGTTCCTTCCTGGAATGCACTTCAGCTACCGCTCCAAAAAGTGAGGATAGACAATAGGGGCAGCCGCAGTGGTGCATAGGTTAGCATTGCCCCCTCACAGCAAGAGGTTCTCTGGTTCGATTATCAGCTGGGGTGCTTTCTGTGCAGAGTGTGCATGTCTTCCCTGTGATCATGAGGATTTTTTCTGGATACTCTAGTTTCCTTCCACTTCAAAAAGACATGCTGCAGGTGAATTGGACACTAAATTGGCCCTAGATGTGTGTGAGTGCGTATGTGTGCCTTCTGTGGAAGAATGGGTGCGGGGCTGGCAACTCGACACCGTAAAACTCCACTGCCAATTGTTCTGCAGACTGTTGTTCAGCTGTGGCAACCTCTAATGAGAAAAGCAGAAAGGAGAAGAAGACAGTAGAACTGCTGTATGTATTTTTTTCCATTCTTCCATTATGAAGTTCTCTGCTGAAGTCAAAACATAGTTGGTGTACATTCTTTTGGTCAGTACAAACTTGGTTTACCCTATTGCTGATGCTGATTGCTGTTTCTTCCATGCAGCTGTCATTTTTTTCAAACTGATAGCAGCAAGGCAAAAGCTTAATCACTTTGTTTGTGGAAATAATATATCCTAAGAACTACAAGAGTATCCTTTTCTGATAAAGTCTTAAGAATAATGAGATGCTAAGAGATGGTGACTGGTGAAGTATGCACAGTTAAATGGAAAGTATTGCTCCTTCAGATACAATTTTGTGGCTTCCAGCAGTAGTGTTCCTAGGGAGGGGTGAAGGGGGCAACTGCACTGGTGCACAAAGTGTTAGGGGGCACTACTGGGTGATCCCAATCGCTGGTACTGCATTTGCGGTCGAACCCGAGTGCAGTAGCACTGCCTATGTGGTCTAAATTGTAACAACATTTTGCTGTAGTTTAAAAGAAAAAAGACTTTACTCTCTCTATCGCTCTTTCTTTTTATTTATTTATATATATATATATATATATATATATATATATATATATATATATATATATATATGTATGTATCTTCTTCTTCTTCTTTCGGCTTTGTCCCGGTTAGGGGTCGCCACAGCGGATCGCCTTGTCCGCACATTGAATGGCAGTGGAGTTTTACGGTGTCGAGTTGCCAGCCCGGCGCCCAACCTTCCACAGAAGGCACACTCACATGCACACCTAGGGCCAATTTAGAGTGTCCAATCCACCTGCAGCATGTCTTTGGGATGTGGGAGGAAACCGGAGCACATATATATATATATATATATATGTATATGGATTCCTATTACAAGAACGAAAGTTCACTACTTCGAACTTGTAATAGGAAGCCTCACTTCTGCGAAAGTTCACTTTAACGAAAGTGAACTTTTGTGTAAGTGCACTTCACCGAAAACACCGCAGCACAGTGGAGGACATAAAAAAACAAGCTATGTCCTCCACTAGGGTGCGATAGTCACGGACCTTAGGGTTAGGGCACAGGTTAGGGTAAGGAGATAGTTAGTAAAGCTATCCCCTTACCCTAACCCATGCCCTAACCCTAAGGTTCGTGACTATTGCACCATAGTGGAGGACATTGCTATGTCCTTCACTGCGCTGCAGTCGTCACGGACCTTAGGGTTAGGGCACGGGTCATGGTAAGGGGATAGCCCTATGGTTACGGATAGTTCACTGTACTGAACTTCGCGTAAGTGCACTTTCGATTAAGTGAGCATTCCATGCACTATTTCGAATTAGTGAAAATATAATATATAATAATATAATTATATATATATAATTAAAACCTGAGTACTGTAGCACTGCATGTGTGGTATAAACCAGAGGCATAGCTGGCTTTTTAACATCTAAGGATGATTCCTGTACTGACACCATACTTCTCCAGCTCTTCAGTTGAAGAGCAAAAAAAAAGAAAGAAAAAAAGATCCTTTCCTTGTGCTGACATCAGGCAGACCGATACATGTCCCCTCCACCCTGCCCCAGCTGATGTCCTTCAAGGATGCATCTGCAGTCATAACATATGGGTTGTCCTGCCTCAGGCAGCCCTTCGGTCGGCCGGATTCCAAAGTCTGGGTACGGCGTCGGCTGATGTCGCACTTTCCCCGACATCAGAGCGCCTGGGGTATAAAAGCATCAGCCGACGCCATCTTCCTCAGTCTTTCTTGCCACGTGGTGCCCGAAGCAGAAGCAGTTCGCAAGTGCCGGTCGGCCAGCTCCTGTAATTCAGCTACCGAAGACTTCAAAAAGCTAAGTACCCCATTGGGGACTCTTTCTTGCCTCAGCCGATGTCAGATAAAGTTAATAATTGTTTAACTTGTGGGAAACAAATACCTCATAAGGATTTCCACTCTTACTGCCTCCCCTACCTAGGCCCAGACCACGACGTCTCGGCCTGTTCATCCTGTGCTTCCTTCAACCGACGCACCCTTAGACGTCGGGCGGAGTTTGCAGAGGAATTTTTTGGGGCTAGTTTTTCATACAATATGCCGTCGGAGACTCCGACTTCACATTTGATTAAGAAACGGAAGGACAAGGACCGACGCACGCGGGCCGCGGTTTCGGCTGAAACCACGGCCAGGCCTACCGCGAGTGTCTCGGTCTCGGCTCAAACCGAGTCCTTGGTGCTTCCTACCACCGAAACCGCTCAGCCGACTACCTCGGTCCCGGAGGCCCCGGCTGAATCGGTTACTGAATTCCCTACAGAAACTGGTGTCCTGGAACCTTCCGACACCATACCTTTAGACAAAACTACACCAGCACGTGGTGCAGCCAGGCCTCCTGCATCCATGTCCATTAAGGCATTCTCTAGGGCTAAAGCTGCTAAACTATCCAAAGCTTTGCCTCCCAAGGTTATCCCTCAGGGACCCACTACAGGTTCACAGATTCTAAGCTTAGCAGAGGACCTTATCTCCTTAATTAGGGGCTCTCAACCTCCTCCAGACAAAAGGCCCAGGGTTGAACCCTCTGATCCCCACTCCTCAGATGAGGCCTCAGATGGTTCTACTCTCTCGGACCACCAGGAGGAGGCTTTTTCAGCCTACGAGGATTCTGATGCAGAGGAATCTATTCCTTCGGCCTCCCCTCCTGAAGAGTTTTCCTTTGGGGAGACACTCCACACTATGAGAGAGCATTTCCAGTGGCAGGGCCAGGAATTCTCTGATTCCAGGAAGAGGTTAAGGACCTTCTTGCATTTGCCTCAGCATAGACCTTTGGCTATTCCACCTGTTTTAAATGTCATTGATGATGTGTACTCTGAGTCTAGCACAACCCCTGATACTCTTCCTCCGGCTCCTGTCAAACCCGATAGGTACTACAGGGTCCCGGTCCCGGACTCACATCTTCACCTTTACAAGGCCCACTCTGCTGATCCAGAAACTATTTCCCAGGGCCCTAAAGGGGTTGCAGCTGCCACTACTAAAAATCCTCTCCCCTCTGAAAGGGAGTCTAGAGCTTTAGAGAGATGGGGTAAAAAAGTGTATACTTCTGCTACTCTTTCTATGAGGGCATTGAATTGTCAATTTCATATGATACAGTACCAAGAGTATTTGTTAGATGAATTGCATAAAAAACTGTCTTCACCTGAACCCCTAGATCGCAAATCACTTCAGGATCTGGTACATAACTCCCAACAGGTTAGCAACCATTTCTTGCAATGTGGTTATGATGCATTGGAAGCTTCATGTAGGTCAGCTATGACTGGCGCAGTCATACGTAGGCATGCTTGGCTGAAGGAACAATCTCTGCCAGACCATGTCAAAGCAAAACTTCTGGATGCTCCACTGGAAAAGCAAAAGTTATTTGGCTCCACGGCTCAGGAGGTCCTAAAGAAAGTTGAAGAAAAGGCAAAATCTGTACAAACTGTCAAAGATTTTCTCCAAGTCCAACCACCAAGATTCAGCAGGAATTGGCCTTCCAAAACTTGGTCCTTTCCAGACACAGAGAGGTTTCAGACATGCAAGAACAGGCGTGCCAGAGGTAGAGGGCAAGCTAGAGGCTCCTACAGAGGGCATCAATGGCAGCCTCCCAACCAGAGAGGTAATGCAGGACCTACAACTGCTGCACAAGGACAGGCTCAATGACTTTACTTTGACAACGCCAACCAGGGCTCAATTGGAAGCACCCTTGGGCGGAAAGCTTTTTTTATTCTCAGACAATTGGCACAGTATTACCAGGGACAAATGGACACTACAAATAATAGACAAAGGATACAGGTTCCATTTCCACACATTACCAAAAAGAAAAGGCATGCCAGACCTGCCACCAAATCAAAGGGCAGAGGCTTTGAAACAAATCTCCAGCTTAATGCAAATGAAAGCTATAGAAAAGGTTCCTCTCTCAGAACAAGGCCAAGGATTTTATTCCAGACTTTTCCTTGTGCCAAGAAAAGAAAAACAATGGAGGCCTATTCTCGACTTGTCCGCACTGAATACTTTTCTCATTGTACCAAAGTTCAAAATGCTGACTCTACAGCAGCTCCTTCCCATGCTGGGCAAGGGGTCTTGGCTGGTAACTCTAGACCTCAAGGAGGCATACCTGCATGTCCCTATCAGACAAAGTTGCAGAAGACACCTCAGATTTCTTGCAGGTTCAGAGCATTATCAATTCTCAGCATTGCCCTTTGGCTTATCTACTGCACCCAGAGTATTCACGAAATGCCTGGCATCAGTAATCGAACACTGCAGACTTCAGGGTATTCAAATATACCCATATCTGGACGACTGCCTTATACAAGCGGACAGCCAACAAACTTTGGTAAAACATTTGAATTACGCCATTCACCTACTTCAGGCCCTGGGATATACAGTCAACATTCACAAATCAAGACTTGTTCCATCCCAAAGAATAACCTTTCTGGGTGCGAATCTAGATACAACCACCCAAATGGCTTTCCTCACAGAAGAAAAACAAAGTCAACTGCCAGATTACTTCAAAAGTCTGACAAGAAAAACTCAGCTGACTGCAAGGAAAATCCTGCAGGCCCTGGGTTACATGGCTTCTTGCATCCTTCTGATTCCACAAGCAAGGCTGCATATGAGGAAACTACAATGGTACCTAAGGAGTTTATGGTCTCAGCACAGTCACAGCTTGGAAACTTTGATACCACTCATCCCATGCCTTCAAAGGGAATTTTTGTGGTGGGCTCAAGCAAGCCAGTCAAACAGGGGTCTGCCCTTCAGCAAACCTTTAGCCAGCCAAACCATTACAATGGACGCTTCAGACCACGGATGGGGAGCGCACATGGAGGGCAGATGCATTCAAGGTCTATGGTCACAAAAAGAGCTACGCATGCACATAAACCACAAGGAACTTCTGGCAGTGATACATGCAGTCGAAGCCTTCAAACCTTTTCTGCATCAAGGCCACCTACTAATAAGGACAGACAACACCACAGTTATGTGGTACATAAACAAGCAAGGAGGCACCCATTCATATCCTCTTTGCAGACTGGCAATGAATCTATGGGAACTTTCCTTGAAACTCAACATAGAGCTGCAATCTCAATTTGTGCCAGGGAAAGACAATATACTGGCGGACAGCTTAAGCAGAAATATCATGGATGCACACGAATGGATGCTGCACCCAGACATCTTTCTACAGATAACACAATCATGGGGCAGGCCGGACATAGATCTTTTTGCCTCCCCCCACAATCATCAGCTGAAGAAGTTCTGCTCAAGGACATACCACCCACAAGCATGGAAAGTGGACGCCCTCTCTTTCAACTGGAGAACTCTAACAGTGTATGCATTTCCACCTCTCCCATTAATGACCAAGGTCTTACTGAAGATCAGGACAGAGCAGCCAAAAGTGATTCTGATAGCTCCGGACTGGCCAAGACAGCACTGGTACCCACTGTTAAAGAGCATGTCACGCACGAAACCGTGGCCTCTTCCTCAATGGCCACTGCTCCTGACACAGCATATTTACAAAACTCTGCATTCCAACCTGAAAACCTTGCAACTAACAGCCTGGAAAATACCTTGACTCCTCCTCAGGATAAGCTATCCCAGAGAGTGAAAGATATTATTATGGAAGCTCGCCGGCCTTCCACAAGAAAGGCATACTCAGCAAAATGGAAAAGATTTCACATTTGGAACACCACAAAGGGCCTAGTTGCGACAGTGATGAGCATGCCACATATCCTGGAATACTTGGCAGAAATGTCCCACAATGGTCTGTCTTACTCTTCCATTAAAATTCATGCTTCAGCAATCTCAGCAGAGTACAATACTGATCCACCTGTCTTCTCTCATCCTCTCCTAAGACAGTTTCTAAGAGGAATCAAAAACATCAATCCTCCAAGGAAACCACCTCTACCTACTTGGGACCTTAACTTCGTGTTGGAAAAACTAACACTGCCTCCCTTTGAACCAGCAGCATCTGCAGAACTACAGTTCCTGTCATGGAAGACTGCTTTCCTTCTGGCCATAACCTCAGCAAGAAGAGTATCTCAGTTACAGGCCCTTATGGCAGTACAGCCATTTCTTATTTTTCATCAGGACAGAGTTTCATTGAGAACCAATCCTACATTTATGCCAAAGGTGGTATCCAGGGTTTCATTAAACCAAACTATTCACTTGCCTACCTTCTTTCCAAATCCACAAAACAAAGGGGAGAAACTTCTGCACACCCTGGAAATACACAGACAGTTGCGCTACTACTTGGACAGAACTAAAGGTTACAGAAAAACTGACCAGCTGTTGGTAGCATATGCTGCTGGTACACAAGGAAAAGCAATTTCCAAACAGACAATTTCAAAATGGATAGGGAATTGCATTTGTTTTTGTTACTCCTTTCATGGAAAAACTGTGCCAGCTAACATTAGACCTCATTCCACGAGAGCCACAGTCACCTCCACAGCCTTCTTAAGAGGGGTGGCTACCAAGGACATTTTAGAAGCTGCTACATGGAGCTCCATGCATACATTTGCCAAGCATTACAATTTACCTTTATATTCCAGATCCAGAGCAGGCTTTGCTACGGCAGTCCTGCAGGGCATTTTAGCAACACCATCCTTTACATAGTTCCTCCACCCCCAGATTGGCTATGATATTCTACCCATATGTTATGACTGCAGATGCATCCTTGAAGGACATAGTACAGTTTTGTACCAACCATAAATGTAGATGTCCGATAGGTATGCATCTGCAGTCAGGTTTACCCTCCCACCTTCCCCTCTTTGGTATTTCTTGGGTACTTTCCCCTCTTATAGCTAGCTGGGGTGATCTATTATGGTGTATTTGATTTTATATTGCTGTGCATGTTTGGATTTTTAAATGCATCTCTCCAAATTTAGCCTTCCTTAGAGGGCACCTGGCATCTGGGGCAAGAAAAACTGAGGAAGATGGCGTCGGCTGATGCTTTTATACCCCAGGCGCTCTGACGTCAGGGAAAGTGCGACATCAGCCGACGCCGGACCCAGACTTTGGAATCCGGCCGACCGAAGGGCTGCCTGAGGCAGGACAACCCATATGTTATGACTGCAGATGCATACCTATCGGACATCTATATTTATGGTAGGTACAAAACTGTACTTTCTCTGTTCTATGGAACAACAAAAAAACAAAAAGGGGGGGCACAATCTAGTAGCTGGTGCTCCTGAAATGCAGGAACCAACCCGACAACTAGGTCCTGTTTCTGCATCCCACCTCATTCTCAGCTGAGGGGCATTTAAAACAATATGCTGTCAGATACCTGGGGCTCCTGAAATGCAGGAACACACCAAGTCCCATTTCTGCTTTCTGCCCATGATTCTCCTTCTTCTACTTTTTAGCTGAGGGGAAAAGAAACCTTTTTTTTTCTTTTAAACTGTAGCAAATTACTTGCTATAAATTTAAGAAGCAGTTACTACAGTTTATACCAGGCACGGAGTGCTACAATGCTCAGGTTTTAGTAAAAAGAAACCTTTTATTCTTTTAAACTGTAGAAAATTACTTGCTACAAATTTAACAAGCAGTTGCTACAGTTTATACCATGCACAGAGCACTACAATACTCAGGTTTTAGTTAAAAAAAAAAAAAAAAAAAAGAAACCTTTTGTTTCTAAGCTGTAGCATACATGGTTACGGATAGTTAAGATTGGTTATACACAGAGTATTTTGCAAACTAAAATAGAGAGTTCATACTAAAGACCATTATATGGTGAGCAGTCATTACTAATGTCTGAAAGTAGCTCTAGTCACAGTGCCCTGAATACTAAAGGGTGAGGATAGGGCATGGTAACAATAGTTAAGAATGCCGAGAGCTGACAAGGCACAGGTTTCTGAATTTCACCTGAGACTAACAGTATGCTGAAACAGATGGTGATCCTGGGCTATTATGTCAGCAGTACTGATGTTTAATAGGCCCTCCAACCTGTGATGTCTGTAATGCTGTATTTTAAATGGATCTCCAGTCAATATCGGCTGGAATACTGTAATTTAACGGGTTCTTCAGTGTGTGATTACGTTAGTACTGTAGTTTTAATGGGATCTCCTGACTATAATGTGTGGAATACTGCAGTTTAATAGGTCCACCCACCAGGTTGTTTTAGCCTGGAGAATATTTATTAACCAAGAAGACTTTCAGCCAAGGTACTCGTTTCTAAGAGGATGAATAAAAGCTATATTTTTATTCCTCCCTATTCTGTGTGACTAAATGTACTGAAAAGAATTTTTATATCTTTGCTCCCCCAGCTTATGATGTCTAAAGTACTGTGGTTTAATAGGATTGGCAGCCTGTGATGTATGATGCATGTATGTACTGTGGTTTAACTGGCCTTATAGGCCTATTATGTTTGACGTACTGTAGTTTAATCGGCTTTGTAGGCCTATGATATTTGATGTACTATAGTTTAATCGGCACTGTAGCCTGTGAAATCTGATGTACTGTAGTTTGAACAGGCCCTGTAGTCTGTGATGTCTGATTATACTGTAGTTTGAACAGGCCCTGTCGCCTGCGATGTCTGATGTACTGTATTTTAACAGACCTTGTAGCCTGCGATGTCTGATGTACTGTAGTTTGAACAGGCTGTGTGGCCTGCGATGTCAGATGTATTGTAGTGTGGACAGGCCCTGTAGCCTGCGATGTCTGATGTACTTGGCCCTGTAGCCTGTGATGTCTGATGTACTATAGTTTGAACAGGCCCTGTAGTCTGCGATGTCTGATGTACTGTAGTTTGAACAGGCCATGTAGCCTGTGATGTCTGATGTATTGTACTTTGAACAGGCCCTGTAGCCTGCGATGTCTGATGTACTGTATTTTAACAGACCTTGTAACCTGTGATGTCTGATGTACTGTAGTTTGAACAGGCCCTGTAGCCTGCGATGTCTGATGTACTGTATTTTTTAACGGACCTTATAGCCTGCGATGTCTGATGTACTGTATTTTAACATGCCCTGTAGCCTGCGATGTCGGATGTACTGTATTTTAACAAACCTTGTAGCCTGCGATGTCTGTCCTGTATTTTAACAGGTACTGTAGCCTGCGATGTCTGATGTACTGTAGTTTGAACAGGCCCTGTAGTCTGCGATGTCTGATGTACTGTAGTTTGAACAGGCCATGTAGCCTGCGATGTCTGATGTACTGTATTTTAACAGACATTGCAGCCTGCGATGTACTGTATTTTAACAGATACTGTAGCCTGCGATGTCTGATGTACTGTAGTTTGAACAGGCCCTGTAGCCTGCGATGTCAGATGTATTGTAGTGTGAACAGGCCCTGTAGCCTGCGATGTCTGATGTACTGTAGTGTGAAAAGGCCCTGTAGCCTGTGATGTCTGATGTACTGTATTTTAACAGGTACTGTAGCTTGCGATGTCTGATGTACTGTATTTTAACAGGTACTGTAGCCTGCGATGTCTGATGTACTGTATTTCAACAGGTCCTGTAGCCTGTGATGTTGAAGTGCATTAGTTTATTAGGTCATTCAGTCGGTGATATCTGGAATATTGTAGCTTAACTGATCCTCCAGTGGATGCAATTTAAGGTGAACATTTTTGCTGAAATTGAAGTGTGGGCTCCTCGAGGCCTCCACATTATGAGACAAGATCCAGCAGTTCATAGAACTCTTCCTTTGATCAGCAGTAGACATGCAGAGACCCTGTCTTTTTGACAACCAGTTTTTATAGTGAATTGCTTTAAGTTTGTCATGCCTGAAATGTGTGAGAAAAACAGTTCTGTATGCCCAAATCTCAATTACATGCCGTGAATGTTAGATGCAACAAAAAATGTTTGACTTCTAAATAAACCCATGTAGTTCATTAACAAGAGAAGTGACAGATGCTTTTTAGTTTGTTTTCTTGTACTTCTCATGCAGTACTGAATATGACCTTTGTGGCTTTCAATGCATGTGGGGAGTGACAGACAATATCTGAACTAGGTAAAAACACCAATGTACACCAACATAAGAATTTCCTTCTGGCCAGTTAACTGGATTTAGGAATTACATGCATTGGCTAGGCTTTGTTGTTGTTGTTGTGTAACGCATACACAAAATATGGGTCTTGACTGTTTGGAGCTTTGTGATAACAAATGCTACAGGTATTATGTGTTTTCATTTTTGAATCTTTGTGGTAAAAATAATAAAGCATTGTGTGTTTGTTAGCCATTTCTTAAAACACAGTCTTTCTTCAGACATAGCTGACTTAGTAATATTGTATTGTGTGAAATGAGAAGAGGGATTCTACACATCTTTACTTTGTTGGTTAAGCTGGAGTCTAAACCGCTGATTAATTAATGCATATTGTCTCTTGTTTTTCAGTCTGGACAGTTCAATGAAGACATGATTCCCACAGTCGGCTTCAACATGAGGAAGATCACCAAGGGGAATGTGACAATTAAGGTAACCGATGAGATGTCCTCTTCATCTTGATTAAATTGCTTTAGTGATTGCTGGAAGACAGGGTCAGTAGCATTAGCTGGGAGCAGACTCGCAAAAGAAAATGTCTTTCTTTTGTTTTTTCTTATGTTTCCATTTATCATGTGACCTGGCTAGTTACTGCGGCGGGGGAGTACAGAACTAATAAATCTAGAATAGCGAGTTAACCTCAGACCCGGAGAATCTGTCACATTTGTGTTGATGCAGACACTAGAAATTAAGGTAGTTTTTTGGAAATTATAAAAAGCTTTGTTCTGTGGGGGATGGTGCAAGGCTTGGCTAATCAGTCACCTGGCTGTGAGCTGTCTGTGTCTGTCCTTGCTGTGCTGTTTTTCTTCCCCCAGTGGGAAGTTATACTGATACTGAACTGAAAGCAAGGCTACCTGTTGTGAATATAAAACGCACAAAGCATATATGCAGTACATCAGTTTGACACTCCTTTCAGAAGGGTGCTACATTTCTGGTGCCACTGAAGATTTAGAGTGAACCATATACTGTACGGAAGTGTTCTGTCTGAGATCATATAATGTCAGTGTTTGGGTTGTCCTTGTTAGGCATCTGGTGACCAGGAAGTTCTGGTATTTGTGACACTTCACAGCCTGCTCCATACTACAATTGAAAAATGAGCATTTCTTGGTGCTCCCCATGACCATGCTGCGGTCGTGGCCGTGGACCACAAAATAAGAAATCTGAAGGAGTGAAGCAGTGGAAATGAAAACAGTAATTCTACACTGCAACCTTTATATTTGTTAGACATTCTTGTTGTAGGAGTCAGGGGTTTGCTTGTTAGAACACTAAACAAAATGTTTGACTCCATCAGTGAAGTTTTGCTACCCTCAAGAGATGCTTTCAAGGAAGTGCGACTTTGCTCAGGTATTCTCTTTAATCGAAAGTGCACTGTTGAGAATAAGTGCACGTTCATACCTGTGGTTGCTACAGATAGTTATGTTTTAACTTTGCTATGTTTTTGATTTTTAACTTTTCATTCAAAATGATTTTCATACAACAAGTAAACCGTTATGGCTTTGGCATATTTCATTTCAGGCCTTTGACATCATATTTTTGTGATGAAAATTTATGAAAGGTAGCAAAATATTTGCTTGTACACAGTAGGTAGTTTTGCAAAGCTAACGGGAACGATTCTTCTGGGTCAGAAGAGTAAACTTTGGCTTGTGTCTGAAACTGACATCTTGCATTTGTGAACATACATTTAAAAATGTGACCATATGGTAACTCTTGATGAGAAAACAGACTGCCAATATAAGACTACATTTGCCATATTAAGACTACATTTGCCATATTAAATACAGCTTTTGATAATTTCTGTAATTTTTCTGTAATTTCACACCATAACTTTGGCACACTGTTTTTGTGATACTGTGTCTTGAATAGCAGCAACAGAAGTTTCACATTTAGTATGGATTTTTTTTCCTTGCAAAGCAAGACTGAGAATTGTCATTGGGAATTCAAAAATACACTTGACCTGTATTTCAGAAAAGACCTGTGGTAGTCTTGCTGTTGTAATGCAAAACAAATGTGTTCTGTGTTTTAAGTCTGTCTATTGAAATATCCTGATGTCACAAATATACCTCTGTTTTCCAAAATTTTGCAGAATGACTAGATTTTTGCCTCATATTTTTGTTTGCGCCTCATAAAATTTGTGGTTGTCTGATATAACTTTGAGGACTGAAGTCACTAAAGTAGTAGGTTCATAGGTTGGTACTGGGCTATCTGCCCGAAGGCATATATTAGCCCAGCCACGTTGTGCGGTATTCACCGCCCCTTTAGTAGTTCCCTAGACCCTTGTACTAGCAGCTAGTACCCTTGGCCCCTATCTAGTAGTGCTGTTGGTGTGATCCCCGGTGTGAACTTTCTGTTACCCATCCACTCATCAAGGTTCCTCTTGAAGAGTGATAGTGAGGGGCTCTGTCTTATGTAGATCGGGACCCTGTTCCATAGTAAGGGAAGTCTCTGCGAAGGGAATCTATCCCTCCAGCATGTTCTATTCATTGTTGTGTTGAGGTTTATATCCCTAGAGCGTGTAGCTCGAGTAGATTTGGTTTTGCTAAGATGGAGCATGTTCAACAATTCTGGGTTGGACATGGCTCTGTACATTAGACAGAGATGGCCTCTGAGAAAGCGGTATGCAACAGAGAACAGTCTTAGCTTTTTCAATTGTGCTGCATAGGGCAACTGTTTGAGGCCAGTAATCCCCTTGATTATGTACCTTTGTGGTCTCTCCAGCTGCTGGAGATGTCTAACCAGGTACATTCCAATTGGTGCATTGTACACAATAATGGGTCTGATGAGGGAAGAGTAGAGGGGCACCATTACATCCTTAGATCTTGATGCGAACCCTTTCGTGATTAGATGGGTCACATAGAAGGATTTTCTAACCACTTTGGCAACATGGCTATCAAAGGAAAGCTGACTATTTACTTGGGTCCTTAGATCCCTTATTTCTTCTTCAGATTTCAGGGGATTACCTCCTATGTTGTAGTTTGCGGATACTCTGTTTTTTCCAAAGGGGATTACTACACATTTTTTTTTGCATTTAGCTTGAGACCATGGCTTTGACACCATGCATCACTCTCATTTAGGCCCTTCTGGAGGATCTCCATGTCGGCTGGAGACTCTTATTATAGTACCCAGTTTTCAGTCGTCCGCAAACTTAGTCAGCCAAAGCCCTTCCGTGCTTGCCTGTACTTCTGAGAAGTATATGCCAAACAGGAGGGGCCCCAGGACAGAGCCCTGAGGCACATCATTCGTTACTGGTCTGGATTCGGACATAGATCCCGCTACTCTCACTTTATGGGATCTGTCTGAGAGCCAGTTTGCGATCCATCTTGTGACGTAAGGGTTCATGCCCAGGCTGGTGAGCTTATCAATAATACCTGAATGGAGAATGGTGTCAAATGCTTTAGCAAGGTCAAGGTAAGCCGTATGTATTTCCTTTCCCTTATCTATAACCTGAGTAACTAGTTCACAAAGTCACTGTTGCAAACAGTCACAGCCCTTAAGGCCAAACAACATGCCTGATACACTTGTAATAGGTGACTCCATAGTCAGACACACAGACGTCCCGCTCACCAGACTGAACAAGGAAAAGGTTACAGTAAGCTGCCTGTCGGGCGCTAGAATCCGCCACATAACACAAGCACTCAGGTCACTCCAAAGCAAGTACAAATATGACTCGGTCATTGTCCATGCCGGTGTGAATGACCTGAGACGTACCTCCCTGGACTACATGAAAAGAGACATAGAGGAGCTCTCTGATTACGTAGCCCAGGCCGGTATGACCCTGACCCTGAGCAGCATCTTATCCTCACCAAGAATGATGCCACAGTACAAAGACACAATGATCAGTTTTAACAATTGGCTCAATTACTGGTGTCATTCTAAGGGGATCCAATGTCTGTCTGCTTGGGATGACATGCTTGACAAGCCACGCTGCTTCGCAAGGGACGGCTTGCACCTGTCACCTCTGGGCTTCCGGATATTGGCCAAGGCTCTTGCCACCCCAATAGTGCCTTTTTTAGGCAAGGCTCAAAAGACAAACCCACCTCCCTAGAAAACACAAGTGGAAAAAAACTAAGGGTAATGCTGCTCAACGCCAGAAGTCTAAACCTCAAGATGCACGCTCTCGAAGCCCTCCTCAGTGTGGAGAACATCAATGTCTGTGCAGTGACTGAAACCTGGTTCAAGGCTTCTGAGAGCACCCAGCACTACCAGGTTATACCTCATATCATGCTTTTCGGCCTCAAAACTTGGACCGAACCACAAAAGGCGGGGGAGTATCCATATTCATCAAAGATACCCACATCTCCAGGTTAGTGGCAACGCACGAAGCATCAGAGACCATCCATGTACAACTTAACCGTAGGCAAAACTGCCCTACAGTTTGTAGCATGCTACAGACCACCCTCTCAAACTCAGGAACCCCACGCAGCCTTCCTGAAGACACTGGAGAGTATGAATGTCTCTCCAAATACCATCATATTGGGAGACTTCAACTACCCAAACATAGACTGGGAGCATTACTCAAGCCCCAACATCCTAGCCAAAAGGTTGTAGAATTCATAAACTCAAATGCGATGGAACAACTAGTCACCACTCCCACAAGAGGAGATAATATACTAGACCTGATCATCACAAACATGGGGACACAATGCTCCACACCAGAAGTATACCCCTCATTGGTGAGATCAGACCATAAATTAATCTCACTGGAAATCCACATCCCGCCCCCACCCCCAGCACAAAAGACCACAGTGAAGAATTTCTCAAAAGCTGACTTCACACTTCTTAAGACTCAAGTGGTATGCTTCAAGGCCCCTGGGCCAGTGGAAACCACAGCCCACACCGCTGAATCCTTTATAAACGTTTTCTACGGACACCTTCAAGAATGCATTGATCATGCAATTCCAAATAAAACCAAGACACATTCCCCCAAAGGCAGGTGTCCTGTCTGGTGGACCCCAGCCATTAACAAGCTTTACAACAGGAGGAGGAAGCTACTACATGACAGAGCAAAATCCCCAAAAGGGAAGGCATCTCTGATCAGTACTAGCAAAAAACTATGATCACTCATCAAATTATCGAAGGCCAACTTTGAGAGAAAAATCAAAAAAGACACTAAGGACAATCACAAGGCCTTCTTTAGTTATGTTAGAAACCTGAGTGGAAACTCCCAGATATGATCAGAGTTAGTCCAAAATGACAAAAAATACACTGAACCCACAGACATTACCAACATACTGGCAGACAGGTTCAGTGCAAATTTCTCCCCCCTCCCCCCAAAAGGAGAAATATCTATCCCAGCAGAGTGTAGCCTCTCTGACATCTCAGATGCCCAGGTGAGAGCCGCCCTCTCCAAAGCTAAAAACACAGCATCAATGGGACCAGACAGTGTCCCGGGTTGCGTGCTACATGAACTCTAAGAGGAACTAAACCCGCACATAAGGCTGCTGTTTAATCTTAGCCTTACTACAGGATATGTACCCAAAGAATGGCGTACAGCAACAGTGGTCCCACTCCACAAAGGAGGTGCTTCTACGGACCCTGGAAATTACAGCCCCATAAGCTTGACGAGCCTGGACTGCAAAGCTATGGAGAGGATCATTATGGAACTCATAAACAAAGACATTGGGGACCTACAGACACTGAATCCTACCCAATTCGGCTTTGTCAAGGGCAGATCCTGCCTTTTGAACCTGGTCGACTTTTTTGAAACAGTCACTAAGGCCATTGATGAGGGTAAGGCAGTTCACACAGCCTACCTTGATCTTGCAAAAGCATTCGACACAATACCCCACTCGGGCATCATAGACAAGCTCACCAGCTTAAATGTAAACCCATATGTCATAAGATGGGTTGCAAACTGGCTCAAGGACAGAACTCGCAAGAATAACGTAGAAAGCTGAAAAGGCTCCAAAAAAACACAAAACACATTGGATAGAGAAACTTTATGAAAAACGCAAAGCTTTCGGGAAAAACCCTTTCTCAATACATAATACAGACAGATAAAAAGCAATTGCTTATATACAAGCCCAAAGACACATGACCGCAGCCAAAATCATGTGACAGTATTCACATTTAAAATCTTAAAAACATAAAATAAACATAGAACAGTAATATAATAAAAAAACAACATAGTCAAATACACCAAAGCGTAATAAAACATAATCCTGATAGGATCCAACAAATTTTACCTAAATAATACATAAATACTCATTTAATCATTTCATAGTACGCTGTAATTTAGTAAGAATAGGCTTAATACTAACAGTGTTATTAATACCCGGAGGATGGTCAGCTCCCAGCCGTATGATCCATTGATATTCCTTAGTTTCGAGATAGTTATTAATATCCCCACCCCGCTTCAGAGGTACCACTAAATCTATCACCCTGAACTTAAATATATGTGCATTTCCACAAGATTGTATATGCTTAAATAAAGCATTGTTGGCATATTGTCTTCTAATTTCTGATTTATGCTCAATGATTCTATCTTTGAGCCTACGCGTTGTTTTACCAACATAAAATGAATGGCAGGCAACACACGTTGCCATATAAACCACATTAGTAGAGTTACAAGTTGCTCTAAGACTAAATTTATACATACGATTAGTACTCGGATGAATATAAGTAACAGAATCCATAGTATCAACCAAATCCAAACAACAAGAGCAATTATGGCACTTATAAGTGCCAAAGCAAGAAATAGAACATAAGGGTCTATCAAAGTTAGGAGCAATCGGAGGACGAAAATCCTTATAGCACAATATGCTTCTAAGGTTTCTCATATTTCTATAACTAAAATAAGGTTTATTACCCAATATTCTAGAAATGTCAGGGGATGCCATTAGGACAGGCCAATATTTGTATATTACTTGCTTAACATAGGCAATCCTATTGGCAAAAGAAGTAGCATACCTAATCCCATTATATACATTGACATTCTGTATTGTGTCAAACTGAACCTCATTTTCCTGATTTTGCACATTCCTGAAATAAGGTAAATACAAAGTACACCTATTACGAATGACATGGTCCTTTAGCTCCATTAACATAATATCATCATACTCACAATTAACAAAATCTTGATACATCTCTGATAGTTGTATGTTGAATATTTCATCATCAGTATTAAGCCTGCTAGCTCTTATAAACTGGGCCTTAGCCACGCCCCGAAAAACATGTGGGGCATGCATACTATTAGCATGTATATATCTTGCAATATGCGTCTGCTTTTTGTAAATAGTGCTATTAATAAACCCATCACTTGAAAAGATTTTAACATCAAGAAATGAAACTTCATTCTTGGATATGGTTGATTTAAAATTAAGAAAGGTAGTAGTTAAATTCAAATATAAAATAAATTGCTCTAAACTAATACTAGAACCTTTCCAAATCAAAAAACAATCATCAACAAACCGTTGATAAAATACAATGTGTGTGTCCAAAAAGTTATTCCCATCATGTATATGCTGCAACTCCCATTGGTACAACACCAAGTTGGCGTATGTGTTGGCCACAGGGGTACCCATTGCAACACCATTAATCTGTAGGTGTGGCTGTTGGTTAAACATAAACACATTGTTATTTAGTATGAGGTCCAGGAGAAGACAGATATTCTGTACAAAATCAGTTGTTGTAGAGTTCTGAGCTGTTAGAAATTCTCTAATGGACTCAATACCATACGAGTTGGGAATAATAGTGAACAACGACACAGTGTCCAAGGTTACAAAAAGATATTCATCCCTAGTACATAAATTAGTATTAGAAAAATACCAAGTGGACAATTTATTCAAAAAATCCCCCGTATCCTTAAGTACAAAGTTGCATTTCTCTAAAAAAGGATATAGTTGTTTCTGAAGGTACACTGAGATAGGCTCAGTAACCCACCCATTGCCAGAAACAAAGTACGGAAGAAGTAATCAGGGACTTAGGGTCCCAAGTTGACAGTAACCTCTCATTTGGCACTCACATTGCCAAGGTGGTTAGGAAGACCTTCTATATTACCCACCTTATCATGAAAGGATTCACATCTAGATCAAGAGAGGTCATTGTGCCCCTATACTCTTCCCTTATCAGGCCCATAATTGAGTACAAAGCCCCATTTGGGATGTACCTTACCCGACACCTGCAGCAGTTAGAAAGACCCCAAAAGTACCTCACCAAGGGGATCAAGGGTCTCAAACATATGTCATATGCTGCCTGGCTGAAGAAACTCCAGCTCTATTCAGTCGCATACCGCCTACTCAGTGGCGATCTATGCCTGACGTACAAGGCCATGTCCAATCCAGAATTAATGGACATGCTCCACCTCAGAAAATCCAAATCCACCAGAGCGAGAGATTTGAACCTCAACACAGAAATAAATAGGACGTGCTGGAGGGACAGATTCATAACCCAGAGGCTCCCTACACTCTGGAACAGAATCCCAGTCCATGTTAGGCAGAGCCCCTCACTGACTCTCTTCAAGAGAAGTCTTGACAAGTGGATGGGAGATCATAGGTTTACCCCGGGGGTCATCTCTGTGTCACTACTAGACAGAGGCACAGTAAACTAAACCCTAAATGGGCATATTATTCTCATTCCAAGGGGTGGCGACAGCCACACACACTCTGACTAGGCTTATAAATGCCCTAGGGTAGATAGCCTAGTATGAACCTATGAACCTAAGAAATCCACCAGGTTCAGGAGGCATGATCTGCCCTTGACGAAGCCGAACTGTGTGGGGGGTCCAGCGACTGGAGGTTGCCAATCTCTCCATTTATGAGTTCCATAATGATTCGCTCCATAGCCTTACAGATCAGACTGGTCAGGCTTATTGGTCGGTACAGTAGTTCCCAGGGTCAGTTGTGGCCCCACCCTTGTGTAGCAGATCCACCACTGCCGTGCGCCATTCTATGGGCACATATCCTGTGGAGAGGCAGAGAGTGAACAGGGTATTAAGATGCAGGGTTAATTCCTTTTGGAGCTCGCGTATGACACAGCCTGGGACACCATCTGGACCCATGGAGGCAGTGTTTTTAGCTTTAGACAGAGCCTTGTTAACCAACGTATCAGTAATAATTGGACTTAGTTAATTAGTTAATGACTTTCAGACTTCATATTCTTACAAAAGGTTATTTTGTCAACTTTCTAGGTTTATAAAATCAAGATTTGAAATAAGTGCCCGTTTTAGGGCCTTTGTCTCCCCCCCCCCCTTATTTTTCTGGGCTTTGTCCAGAATTATTGCACTTAGAGATTTTAAAGGTTTTGTCACAAGAAGTGAAGTAAAATGAGCTCAATCTGTACTGAGTGTGTGGTGTCAACTTGGTTGTCAAAACTGTACTTCTCATGAATTGTATAACAAATTGTTAAAAAAATAAAAGTTCTACCAGAAATACAGCTTGGCTGCTTGCCTCCTGAATTACCTTTTGAGGCATAATTGTAGAATGTGGCAGGCTGAAAATTTGAGCCAAAAAATAAATAAAATGAAAGTTGATAAAGCTATGAGCAGATGTTGAAAAACTTAAATGAAGGCACACGATGAAAATTATTTAACTTTGGAGCATACTTATTTTTTAGAATACTGAGTGTTCTCAGATGCATATTTGCAGTCAGTACGTAAAATATCTTTTTTGGGATGGAGGTAATGTGTTTGATAGTAGCATGTTGAAAATCTGGGAAAAGAATGTACAATGACATGTGAAAGTTTCACAGAAAGTAATGCAAAAATAAAAATATTTTGCTTAATTTCTTGGCCGACAGTACAGTATATGTTTTTATTCTGGGACAACGCTGATCCTGCAACTCCAGTTTGTTAGTTGTTGTTTAGGAGTAGGGGGCTTGATGTAGGTAGAGATAACATATTGCGTTGTGTAGAGTGTGAGATTTTTGTTTGATTTAGATGTTCATCTTGTTACCCTGCTGCAGTCATCACACTTGGGTTATCCTGTCGTCGGGCGGTCCCGCAGTCGGCCGGAATTCCAAAGTCTTGGTCCGACTTCGGTTGCTGTCGCCTCATCCCTGGCGTCAGTGTGCCAGGGGTATATATATTGCAACCGACACCATTTTCTTCAGTCTTTTTTGCCCCGCGGTGCCCGAAGCAGAAGCAGTTCGCAATTGCCGGTCGGCCGACTCCTGAGATTGTCGAATTTGAATTTCAGAACGAAGTTTTCTATAAAGTTAAGTACCCCGTTGGGGAAACTTGTCTTGCCTCAGACCGATGTCAGAAAAAGTTAACAATTGCATTTCTTGTGGGAAGCAAATACCTCATAAGGATTTTCATTCTTACTGCATACCTTGCCTAGGCCCTGATCACGACGTCACTTCTTGTCGGTTTTGTGCTAGGTTTAATAAGCGTACTATTAAAAGGCGATTTGATTTCGCACGACGCTATTTTAGTAGAAAATTTAACTACAGCATGCCATTGGAGCTATCGACTACCGGCGTGCTCAAAAAACGCAGGGATAAGGACCGACAGCCCAGGCCTAAGCCAGATTCCGAGGCCTCGGTTGATTCGGTCTCCGGTACTCCGGTTCTCAGTGAGGCTCCAACGCAGCCCCTGACTACCGCAGATCTGGAACCCGAGACCGCTACGGATATTTTGATGAAATGTACTAGGCCGACACAGCCTTTTACTTCAGGCCCTTCCGACGACTCAGCTTCTAAAGACTAAAGCACAAAACGTCAGTAATGTGGAAAGCCAGAATCAGTTCCCAGCAGTCATCGTGGTTAGGAAAATGGTCACATTACCTTTACTCTCTTTTCTGATGTCTTTCCTAATTAGGGAGAGTAATCACTTGTGCTCCAGCCTCAAAGTTATGCATGCAGGTGTTTGCTAACCAAGGATGGCAGTACCAAACTGTGCCTCATCCTCTAACAGATGCACATTTCTGATTGGATGTTTTTCAACTGATGTCATAGGCTGCATCGTAATCTTTATAGCAGATGTAATGGAGATCCTCATTGTGAGGAAACCACATGTTAAGAAAAATCAGCTTATCAAGTGCTGAAGGTGGGTGTACTTAAAAAAAAAAAAAATCATCTTCATCTGGGGAGGTAAAACCACTGTGTAAATTAAAGAGGCTAGTGTATTTTGGTTTTTCAGCAGATCTGTTTAAGACTGCTGTTATCACGGACAATTTAAGGTAGCATTTGTTGACATAGAAATAGTGACTAAGGGACAATCATATACACTGCTCTGGGTAAAACTTCTATCAAGTAATGCATAGGTTAGTTAAAAGGAGATGTCACCTAACATTCACATGGTCTACTAAAGGCATTGTCATAGGTGTCTGACAGTAATGCACAAAAACCATGAATGATGTACAGTTGCCAATATATGTTTCCTTTAGTTAGAAATGTCCCATCTGTCAACCATACTGTTGCAATGTTTAAGTCTTGGCTTAGTCTTAGTGGACAATACTAAACTTGACTTCCTTTTCTTGAATCTGATAGTTTCTTATGTACAAACATTCCAAACCTCAGAGTGAATGTCTTTGCAAGAGTATTATCTAGACCAGTGATGGCAAACTTATGATGTGCGTGTCAAAGGTGACTGACATCACAAGTTTTTGGGTGACACGCCAGCGATCACCAACACCTGAGTCACCAAAGACACTGCTTTTGCATTCGTTGCACACGTGAAGTGCACTGAATTATTTTGTGCCGGGAGCTTTTGACACGCCAAACACAAAAGGTTTGCCATCACTGAGATTCTAGACTGATTTCTTTCCCTATACTTTTACACACATTCTTCACCTTATATTTATTTGCTACAACTTTGCTTTACAACTCGGTAAAGCAACTACACCTTCTGTGGATGTACTTACTAATACATCATCCACTGTTGAATCAGGGATATTCCTGCACAGTTGTGCCCACTGTCTAAGATCACTGCAGATCAGTTACCTTTGGAAGTTCAGATCTGAGAAGTAATGATGAGACACAGACTTGTTTTCCAGAACTTCGTCCCCTTCAGTAGTCTGTGCCACAACTCATCCGTTTAAATTATCAATTTTTTTAAGCACAAAGCACCAATGCATCCTTGTAGCTGATTTTCTGTCTAAATCGTAGACAAAGCTGTCAATGCAGAGAGCTTCTATCCCCTTCTGGGATAGAATAATAGCATACACACTTACCACTGCTACCCGGAGCAGTAAAGCTCACTTCTGCCATTGTAGACCATTGAAACTCCAACCTACACTTTGACATTCCACTGTATATCTTTTTAAAGTAACGGGTATCAGTTTTCTGGACATTGGTATTTTAAGCGTTTCAGTTTTGGCATGCTCAATCTGGGCTGAAGCATGTACATTTTGATCTTGTACTAGAACCATGTGATCATATGAGAATTTGTTATAGCTTGTGTAAATATGCTCCTGCTAAGTGTGTTTTTCTATTCTTCTCTTTTTTGCCATATTTGTTATTCATGTTCTAACTAATTAAAAGATTCTATTAAAAAAGAGATTAAAAGAGAACATTAGTCATTGTTTACTGTTAAAGAAGTGGAGTAAAGAATACCAAATGATAAGCTATACATTTTAAACATTTAATATGACATTAAGAAGGAATAGTTTCTTTAGATTTTTGTTTGGTATTCTGTTAGCACATGATATTTTCCAAAGATCTGTTTTCTGTATAACTGAAAATTTGGAAAGTGTTGTAAACATAATTGATCTGTTAATGTGGGGTCAGAAACAAACTCAGCATGTCAGAAGACTGATACAGCTACTGAATATATTTAGACAGGTCAGTTTCATGTTGCATAAGAGCAGATATAAAATAAGAGTGAGACATTTGAAATACATGGGACATATTCTGATATTAGATGGTCTGAAAAATTGTCATAAAAAATCCAAGCAGTAGTGCAAACGCTGTAGCCTGAAGACAAATGTGAATTATAGAGGTTTCTTGGAATGATGATTTATCCTGCCAATTGTGTACTTAATTTGTCTGAGATAAATGAATGAGTAAGTGGATCTGTGAACAAGAAAATAGTTTTTAAGGGCTAAAGAAGCAACTTAGAGATGCTCCAATGTGGAAGTACTCTGATGTAAATAAGTTAAGTTTCAAAAAGATGATGTTTAGAATGGTGTAGGAGCTGTAATCTTGCAAGAGAAAGAGACCAGTTGCCTATGGATCAAGATATACACATGAGACATAGGTAAAAAAGGAACTGCTCATATGTAGATGCGAGGCATTCCATAATTGTATGTGTGGGAAAGAAGTTAGGTGGAAACAGGCCAGAACACTTGTAAAGCATATTCAAAAAGTCCTCATGGAAAGCACCTCTAATAGTGTAGAGGACATTTATCTTCAGAAGTATAATCAGTAAGTGGAGTATAGGCTAGGCAAAGAAACACGTATAGCAGATAAGTTGAGTAGATCATATTTACCAAAGAACAGTGAGGAACTTTAAAAAGAACTAGAGATTTTTTTTTGTGCTTGTGACTGCATTTTGTTCTGCACTTTGTATCTGCAATACTACTGCCTTATATAGCATAGAGGGCAGATTCAGACTTGCTGAATATAGACTGTTTGGAATCTCTGTGCCAGAAATGAGCCACTTTACTTTAAGAGGGTCTCCCTGCACCCTTGTGGCAGAAGTGTGTAGCCCAGGACCCATCTGTGTTGGTGACTGCTGGAAAAAAGCTCAGTTTTGGGCTTTCCTCATTGGTCAGTTTGTGTTAAAACTGTTTAACTTCACTTGTATTTAACCTTGCATTTGCGCTCAGTTAACTAGAGCTGATCAGAGTTTGGCGACTTTAGCCAGAGGTCTGGAGTGCATCTGAGCTGAAATCAAAGGCATCCACTGAAATCACCCAAAAATGAAGTATTTCAAAGCCTGTATTGCACTTTGTCAACTGTATTTATTTAATCTACTGCTTCATTTTTTTGTTGTTTGTGCTTGTGATTGCATTCTGTTCTGCACTTTGTATCTGCAGTACTGCTGCCTTATATAGCATAGGCTAGATTCAGACTTACTGAATCTAGACTGTTTGGAATATCTTTGCAGAAACCAGCCATCTTACATTAAGAGACCCTCCCTGCACCCTTGTAACAGAAGTGTGTAGAAAAGACTCAGATATCTGAGTTGGCGATTGCTGGAAAACTGCTCAGTTTTGGACTTTATTTTTGGTTAGTTTGTGTTAAAACTGTTCAACTTCTCTTGTATTTAAGCCTCACATTTGCTCATTGCTGCGCACTGCTCAACGGGGTTTAGTGATGCCGTGTATAGACGCAAATGCCTAGAAACTGTCTTTTTCCCTGTATGTCTGATAGTAGAACCCTTCCAAGCTTCTCTGCTGTACTGCACACTACTGCACTGCAAGCAACTCAACTGAGCACTGAGCAGCATCACCACATTTCTTCATCCCTAATCCTCAGTAGAATAAGTCCCCTTGTTAGTAAAGTTAATCCAAGAGCAAAAGCTGATCCAACAGTCCCACATTTAAACAGCCAGCCTGATTGACATGGCCATCCTGGGACAATATAGTAATTGCCTCATGTATACTGACAACCACTTGCTCCTAAAGCAAATAAATACAGTAAGTGAGAGTTGTAACTATAACATGGAACTGGGATCAATCTTCTCACATAACAATAAACAAGACATCAAACAGGTTGTCAATACGTACACCTCTCCCACTACACACACTGCTCCACTCACACAAGATAAGGTCAAATTGCATAAATCTACATATGCGTAGGTACTTATTAACAGCCTACTAAAAGACCAGAGACTTCCCAAGCGCAAACAAGTCACACATACTGGAACATGAACAGACCCCTCTACACACAGCAACATGCATACAAGTGTCTCACCAAACAAGTCCATAAGGCAAAACACCTCAAAACCTAATGCCTTGGTCATAGATGATTCCATAGTGAGACACACAGATGTCCCCATAGTGAGGCACACAGATGTCCCCCTCACCAGGCTGGACAAGGAGAAGGTCATGGTTAGCTGCCTATCAGGTGCCAGGATACGTCAAATCACACATGCACTTGAGGCACCTGACAACAATTACCGTTGTGATTCTATTATAATACACATTGGGGTGAATGACTTGAGATGTACCTCCCTGGACTATATGAAGAGAGACATGCCTGAACTCTCAAATTGTGTATCCCAAGCAAGCACGTCCCTAGCACTAAATAGCATTTTACCTTCACCCAGGATGATGCCACAGTACAAACAGAAACAACAATTGGCTTAGCTTCTGGTGTCAGTCCATAGGGGGATCCAGTATCTGTCAGCCTGAGACATGGTTGACAAACCATGCTGCTTTGCCAGAGATGCTCTTCACCTGTCTCCTCAAGTCTTTTGGATACTGGCAAGGTCTCTTGCCTTCCCTCATAGTGCCTTTTTTAGGCAATATCAAAACAAAAAATTCCCAATGTTAAGAAATCCACTTGAGACCAACTCAAGGTTATGCTGCTTAATGCTAGGAGCCTAAATAGAAAACTGCACTCCCTGGAAGCACTCCTCACCTTGAAAGATGCTGATGTCTGTGAAGTCACTGAGACATAGTTCAAGGCCGCAGAAAGCACCCCGACTGTGTAAGGCTGCAATGCCTTCCACATGTTCAGACCCCAAAATGAGTGTGAAAGAACCAAAGGTGGAGGTGTATCCATCTTCATTAAATCCCAATATACCTCAAGACTAGTTAAACAGTATGACTCTCTGGAGCTACTCCAGGTCCAAATAACTATAGGTAAAACACCCTACCACATCATCACTAGCTACAGGTCCCCCACCACGAACCAAGAAAATCATACTGCCTGCCTGCTTGAACTTGCTAGAATCACTCCCTGTACAGCCAAAGACTTTGGTTATGGGAGATTTCAACTATCCTTCCATTGATTGGATAACAGACATGAGCACAAACGTGATCACCCTGAGGTTCCTGGACTTTAATTCAAATGCTCTGGAACAGCTAGTCAGCACCCCTAAAAGGTGCTCAAATGTCCTAGACTTGGTACTCACCAACATGGGGAGGTCACTGCACTACCCCCTGTGTGTTGCTCTCCCTGGTAAGGTCAGACCATAAATCTGTGTTGTTTGATGTAAAGATCAGACCCAAGACACCCGTAAGAGCAAAAAGACTGAAAATTTTTCCAAAGCAAACTTTAGCGTACTAAGTGATGGTATAAAAAGTTTCAAACCCCTTGCTTACACAGCCAACAGTGACTCCTATGCAGAGGAGTACACAAATGCCCTGTACAGGCATTTAACAACTGAATAGATTTGGTGCAACTGACAGGTTCAAAACCAGGTCCTCCCAAAGAAACAGGCCATCCTAGTGGACAGCAAGTATAAATAGGTTATATAACAAAAGGAAGACACTGTTATCCAGGAAAAAGAGGGAACTTACTCAGTTCAGGAAGAATACTCTTCATAGCTTGAACAAGCAAATCAGATATCTTGTAAAATTCTCTAAAGCTAATTATGAGGCTAAACTAGCATCTCTAGCTAAAGACAATCATAAGGCTTTCTTTACATACATCAGTAATCTTAAAGGGAATGCCCAGCTATGCACCAAACATATAGTGGATGGTACCACTCACACGGAACTTGCTGGTGGATGGATTTGGTGCAGACATCACCCCCCCCCCCACCAGAAATACCCCAAAGCATCCCAGTCACTAGTCCTCCACCTAGCATCTCCAAAGAGCAGGTCATATCTGCCCTCTCCAAGACCAAAAACACAGCCTCTGTGGAACCAGACTGCATGCTAAACTATCTATAACAAGACCTAGTGGAACCACTTGGCAATCTCTTCAACCATAGTCTGAGCACTGGCTTTCTACCAACATGGTGGAGAACAGCAACATTAAACCCCTTACACGAAGAGGGTCCATCGACTGACCCTGGGAACTATAGGCCCATAAGCCTAACCAGCCTTATCTGTAAGGCCATGGAAAGAATTGTTGTGGATCTTCTCAACAAGGTCATAGGCAACCTCCAGATTCTTGACCTGACCCAGTTTGGCTTTAAGGGCAGATCTTGCTTATTAAAACTGGTAGACTTCTTTAAGAATGTCACCAAAACCCTGGATGAGGGCAAAGCAGTACAGAGTTGTGGAGGGTGACCTAATGGTTAAGGTGTTTGCCTTGCAAGCACAAGGTGCAGGGTTCGAGTCTCACAAGGGATAATTGGCTAGGCTTAAAATGGCTCGCAAGGGCAGTTAGCTTAGTACTAATCTATGAACCATATAACCTGTCTTGACTTGGCCAAAGCTTTCAACACAGTCCCCCACTCAGGTGTTAAGAAACTCTCCCTGCTGGGAATTAACCCATACGTTACTAGATGGGTAGCAAACTGGCTCACATGCATGCTGTTGAAGTTGCGGATTCCACCTCTACCAGTAGACCACTTTTCAGTGTTGTATCACATGGATCTGTGCTATGCCGTCTACTATTTGGAATTCACTTCTCGGAAGTCTGGGCAAATATAGATAGCCTATGGCTTACCAAATTTCACAGATGACTGCAAGCTAGATACAATCATTGAGTCTCCTGATGATGTTAACATATTACAAAAGTGGCTAATGCAGGCAAATGATTGGTGTGAACCCCAGACCAAAACTAAACACAAAAACGTGCATCATTATCCCCTTTGATAAAGAAGTAGTCCCTGCACATTACATTATAGACAGGACACCTCCCCCCACCAAGCTCAAACACTGTGATGAGAGACGTGGAAACACAGGTTGTTGGCAGTCTAAACTTCGATCACCATCTGTCCATAGTGGTAAGGGAAGCTGCCTGCGTTGCGTATCTCATAAATAAGGACATCACATCCAAGACTTAGGATGTTATAACTCATCCGTACTCAACCCTCCTCAGACTACTAATTGAGTGCAATGATCCCCTTTGCATGTACCTCACCAGACACCTGCAGCAACTGGACAGACCACAGAGGCTTCTAACCAAGAAAATTCAGAGCCTCCAAAACATGACCTACACAGAAAGACTGAAGGCCCTGTCTCTACTGTGTATCCTACAGACTGCTGAGAGATGACCTGTGCCTGGCCTACAGAACAATATTTGACCCTGTCCTAATGGAATTTTTGCACATCCGCAAATCAGATGGAACAAGAGTCACTCACTGTAGGGATCTCAGCCTAGCCTGTGACATAAACAGAACATGTTGGAGAGAGAGCGATGTCTCCCAGAGAGTGCCACTCCTCTGGAATACACTCCCACTTCACGTGAAGCTGATCTCAATGACCCTGTTTAAAAGCAACTTTGTCAATTGGATGAAAAACTGTAAATTCACCCTGGGGTGGCAGCTATGTCCCTCATGGATATGGGCATTTGGTGATGATCATAGATTTGGTCTGCTATGTTCAACTAAGGAACAAGGGTACTAACATGACTAGGCTCGATTGGTAAAAGACTGGAAAACCAACGTACCAAGGAACAATGGGAAGACATCTGCATGACTCCCAGGTATGCAAAACAGTCAATAAAAGTTTAGGATATTTACTTAGAAGTATTTGCATTGATATTTTTATACCCCAAACAAACTATTTTTCCCTCAACCTAGATAACGAATGCAGAAGGTGTGATTGTAATAAAAGAGGAGATTGGGGACGTGTTTTGGGACTGTAATGAGTTGGTGGACTTTAACAATTCCATGTAGAGTACTTGTCAGAAATGTGGGGTGGGGGCAAATTGTTGTAACTAAGGAAATTATTTTTTTAGCTGTTAGCATAGGCTCTGAATTGTCTGAACAAAGCCTAACTATATCTAGGCAATTCAAATCCTGTGTCCCAGCTGAAAAGAATCATTTCCTTAGTTACACCAATTTGCTCACCCAATATTTCTGACAGAGTACTGAGTAGGGAATTTTTAAAGTCTGCCAACTCATTACATTCCCAGAACATAAGTTCCTAATTAACTCTTTCGTCTGCATCACACCTCCAACATTTGCCATCTACTTGAGGAAAAAAATCTTTGGAGTCTGCTTGGGGTATAAAAATACTTATGCAAACATTTCCAGGCAAAAATCCTAAACCTTCTAAACTTTGTTGCATATTTGGGAGCCATACATCTGTCCTTTCATTGTTCCCTTGTAAACTGCTTATCCAATCTCTCTTCCCAATTTTTTCTAACCTCCTCTGATTAATCCTTATAGTAACCGTGCAATATTTTTTATGCCCTGTTATCCCTGTTGTAACAGCTGCTTCTGTTCTAGCTTCAACTAAAACTTCTACCAGAGCAGGTGTTTCACTTAGCATTCTCTTATCCCTATCTCTTTGCCTTACTCTGATATCAATCCCTGGTAGAGAAGGTAGTCTCTAGCCTGCAGTCGAGATGTCTTCTTGGCCTCATCCCACTCTACTACCTTTCCCCCGTATTTATTTGATGTCAATACCTTGGTACCTTTGCCAGTTTTCTCCATTAAATTGAAGCCCTTTCTTGTCTATTCTCTGTACCCCTACTTGCCAGTCTTCCCTATCAGCAAAATCATGTTTCTGCATTCTCATGTTGGTTTAGTTCTTAGAATTCTTTCTGCTACTTTGTGAATATTATAATCTGTATGACTGCTATTCTCCTGAAAGGCATGTTTCCAAACTCAGACTTTCTCCTTGTTGTTTGAATTTCCCCCTCCTTCATCATCATCCCTTCCCACTTTGAATTATAACTCTGCTTGTGTTTTGTATATGAGCCGTAATTATGTACCTCAAGAATATCCCCTCAAATCAGGTAATCCTTAACTACATTGTTTTATTGGAAGATGGAAGGATCAAATATTCCACTTAACCCTTACCCTCTTCCCCTCCTAGATAATTCCTTCAACTCTTTATTATTGTCCACAGCATCTCCTCTAGTTGATAAAAATTTGCCTGACTTGTATATAAAACTAAAGGAGTAAAACATTTTCACTACATGTATTTTACTATCCATATCCATGAACAGGAGCTTCTGCTTTCTCAGTTTTTGTATCGTCTTTTGTTTAGTCTCTTCTCAGCTGCCATAACAGAAGCCTTTTTAATCCATACTCCTAAATACTTCATTTTACCTTGTCTCTGTAAATATGGGTATTGAAGCAATTCATGTGTGGGTACATAATTTACACCTATAGCATTTGATTTCTCTTTGTTAATTTTATATCCCAAAAAGACTTGAAACTGCTTCAAAATGTTCTATAACACTGAAATCTCCTTTTCTGGATTAATCAGGTACAGAATAATCAGTTAATGTTCTATTTGCAAACTCATTTCATTTTGGGTGTATTTAAGTGATGGCCCACAGCCATGTTATATTTTTAGGATCATGTTTATTTTATACTGTTCTACATCAAATCCCTAATAATCCAACTGCCCATCGAATATCGTCAAGCACTGAGAGAACACAGCCACTGAGCTGCCTTCTTTAAATGTTTTGCCAGTAGCTTACAAATGGATGCAAAGTAGTGTGATCCACTGTATAACAGTTTACATCATGTACGCTTCATTAACGGCCTTTGTTTATATATGCAGCAAGGCATAAGTAAGTGTATATGAACTCTATATCCTCATTTCTCTTATTATTATCTTCTTAGTTATGTCCCTACCTGCCTGTCCCTTCTTGTTAACCTATTCCCTGCTGTCCCGCTCCTTTTCTTACCAACAGGCTGTTTTTTCCATCTTGTCTGCAGCTTTTGTCAGTTGGCCTAATTACTGTTCTCTTAGCGTCTCTCTACTAGAACTTGCCTGCTATTATAGTTGCTACTCTTATATTTCATTCCCTTCTAGCTTTCTTATCTCCTTTTTCCTTGTCCTTTCGCCTGTATTTTCTTCACCTGTCCTCAAAGGTATACTTATTGACACTGCATACTTATGTTGTAAAAGTTGGCTATCTCACTTTACTTATATAGTGTGGTCACTGTGTATGAAACCCTGCTATGGATGTTAATCTGTTTGCAGGATATTACCCTTATAGTGAATATTAGACTAGAATTGTCTTTGAGTATGATATGTGTTGTATGTTGTTTGCCTTTGTGGTCTAGAGGGAAAAGCCATGACTGTGAAACAGACAATCCAAGTTTGACTAACAGGTCAGATGCTGGAAAAGCTTAATGGTTGGGGGTGAGAATAAGTGACATTTCTGTCTTACTCACCCTGAGAAAAGGGAAATGTTAGCTGCAATTGGCCATCTGCTCCCGTGCAAGAGAAGGCTTGTGTGTAAGAACTGGCTGTGTGAGCAGGGAGTAAGCTACTTTTAGGAGAAGTGAATGAGTGGATCTGGAGAAAAACTTGCAAGTCAGGGAGAGAACATAGGATGCTCCTTCAGTGTTACGGGTGTCTACGTCAATCACTAAGGGTGGGGGTTTAGGGCCTTTCTAGAAATACCCTTATAGCTCACAGTCAAAATTATGCAAAAGTACGACTGTACTGCGGTGGTGGTGCTGCGGTAGCGTTGTCACCTCACAGTTAGACGTTGCCCGTTCGATTCTCAGTTAGAGCGTCTTCTGTGTGGTGACATGCGTGAATGGGCGTTCCTTCATTGAAGGTTGTGTGTTAGGCCCGGCAAGCCAGCACATCAAAATCTACTACCAATCATTAGCAGACCGGAGTTCCGCTGTGGCGACCCCTAACTGGGAAAAGCTGAAAGAAACAAACAAACTACTGACTTGTAGTTCTGATCCAGGAACAATCAAGACAGGATGACGTAAGTTGAGGGGAAAGCCAGGCTTACCTGTGTCACTGGATAAGTCTGTGCACCTCTATCAGCAGAGCAGCATTGGAAATGTGAGCAGAGGCACAGAGAACCCTTATAACTGCCCAAATGATGATCCTTTTGGACAGCTCATTTTGTACTGTACTGGGTAAGTACCCAATATAAGGGTTGTCTGGGTGAGCCTGATTAGGGGAGGCTTGATGGCCAACAGGCATGGGGGGAGGCAAAAAGGACCTTCAACTTTAGTTGTTTCTGTGCCATCCCATGTTAGAATTGGTTCGTATCAGATAGACCTTCGAGTTGCTGAGCTTAAAAAAATAATTAAAAACAGTAGTGTTTTACTTTTGTTTTGTATTAATTTTGGAAAAATGGTTTTGCTAATTTAGTGTTTTTATTTGATTCCTTGCTCAGTTCTGATATTGCTTTCTTTGTTATATTGTCTGCTTGCAATTGTACATTGTGCTTTCACAGACTCTCTACATTTTGGTCTTTCAATTAGGGAGTTAGTCACTAATGTGCTTTTTTCTAACAATGCATCTCACGCTTACTCCCACACTTGCTTCACACAAAGCATCTCCAGATATTATCAGTTTGAAATGAGAGTGCATTTGATTGTTTTATACAAAATGAATGGTAAGTTGATGGAAGTTCTAAATGGAGAAGTGTAGTAAAGCTCTGTAAACTTTTGTCATGTTCCTGTTCATTTCCTGATGCACCTTTTTTTCTGTTCTAATAGCTGTGGGACATTGGAGGCCAACCTCGCTTTCGTACCATGTGGGAGCGGTACTGCCGTGGGGTCAGTGCAATTGTGTAAGTAAAATGTGACATTTATCTTTTTCTGATGTACCAAAGGATTAGTATTTCAAGCATTTCTTGCACAGATGTTGCTTTTTATTTATTCTTTAATTTTCATTACTGTCAACTCTAGTCGTAGGTGACTCTGTAGTCGGGCACACTGATGTTTCACTCACCAGGCTAAACAAGAAAAAAAGTTACTATCAGCTGCCTGTCGGGTGCCAGGATCCATGACATAACACACGCACTCAGGTCACTCCACAACAAGTACAAATATGACTCTGTTATTGTCCATGTTGGTGTGAATGACCTGAGACGTACCTCCCTGGACTACATGAAAAGAGACATGGAGGAGCTCTCCGATCTTGTAGCCCAGGCATGTATGACCCTAGCCCTGAGTAGTATCCTGCCATCACCCAAAATGATACCACAGTACAAGGACAAAAGGATTGATGTCAACAATTAGCTAAGCTTCGGTGTCATTCTAAGGGGATCCAGTATCTCTCTGCATGGGACAACATGATCGACGGACCACAATGCTTTGCCAGAGATGGCCTGCACCTTTCGCCCTTGGGATTCCAGATACTGGCTAAGGCTCTTGCCACCCCTATAGTTCCTATTTGTAGGCAAGGTTCAAATGACAAATTCACCACTGTAACAGGTACAAGCAAGCAAAATCTGAGGGTAATGCTACTCGGTGCTAGAAATCTAAACCTCAAAATGCATTCACTCGAGGCATTCCTTAAAATGGAGAGCATCGACATCTGTGCAGTGACAGAGACCTGATTCAAAGCTCCAGAGGGCACCCCTGCATTACCAGGCTATAATTTATACCACACCTTTTGGCCACCTAACCTGGACCGAAACGCTAAAGGTGGAGGCGTGTCCATATTCATTAAGGATATTCACACCTCCAGGCTAGTTGCACAGCATAATGCATCCGAGATTATCCAAGTGCAACTAACTCTGGGCAAGACCGCAATCCAAATTGTAACTTGCTACAGATCCCCCATCATGCCCCAGGATTCCCGCTCCTCATTTCTTGATACACTGGAAAATATTAGGGTATAACCCAACACCCTAATAATGGGTGATTTCAACTACCCCACCATTAACTGGGAAAACTACTCATGTACCAACTCTTTTGCTCAACGTTTTCTGGAATTCATTAATTCCAACACCTTGGATCAACTTATCCACACCCCCACCAGGGGCAGCAGTATCCTAGACCTGGTCATTACCAACATGGGTGACCGGTGTTCCACACCAGTGGTCAGTTCCTCATTGGTCAGGTCCAACCACAAGCTAATCAGCCTAGACATCCACATCCTGCCCCCATCCCCCATTAGGGAAACCACCATAAAAAATTTATCTAAAGCCAACTTCACGCTTCTTTAGACAGAAGTGGCAAACTTCAAGACACCCATGCAGATGTACAATAGAGGTATGACTGCTGAATCCTACAGAAATGCACTTTATAAGCACTTACACGACTGCATGGATCGTGCTATCCCTAACAGAACCAAGATGCTATCCTCCAAAAAAAAGGAAGCCAATCTGGTGGTCCCCTGCCATAAACAAACTCTACAACAGAAGAAAGAAGCTGTTGCAAAAAAGAGTAAAATCCCATGACTGGAAGAACTCCCTGGTCAGCCTCAGTAAGAAGCTGAGATCTCTCATAAAATCCTCCAAAGCTAGTTATGAAAACAAAATTGCCACTGATTCTAAAGGCAACCACAAAGCATTCTATAGCTATGTCAAGAATCTCAATGGCAACACTCAGATCTGCTCTGAGTTACAGCACAATGGCACTAAATATACAGAACCAACTGATATTGCCAACATCCTGGCAGATAGGTTCAGTGCTAACTTTACACCCTACCCCCTAAAGGACCCATCTCTATACTGGAAGAATGCAAAGTTCCTGTAAACATGGCTGCACAGGTAAAAAACAAACTCTCCAAAGCCAAGAACACAGCATCCATGGGACCTGACAACATCCCAGGCTGCATTCTACATGAACTACAGAATGAACTGGCACCCCACCTAAGCACCATGTTCAATCATAGCCTCACCTCAGGTTTTGTGCTCACTGAATAGTGCACAGCGATGGTTATCCTACTCCACAAAGGAGGAGCCACCACGGACCCTGGGAGCTACTGCCCCTTTAGCCTAACGGGCCTGGTCTGCAAGGCCATGGAACGTATCATCATGGAGCTTGTAAACAAAGACATTGGTAATCTCCAGACTCTGGACCCCACCCAGTTCGGGTTTGTAAAAGGCAGATCATGTCTCCTAAACTTGATAGACTTATTTGAAGCAGTCACCAAAGCCATAGATGAGAGTAAGGTGGTTCACACAGCCGATCTAGATCTTGCCAAGGCTTTTGACACCATCCCCCACTTTGGAATTATAGATAAACTCACTAAAGTAGGTATAAATCCCTATGTCACAAGATGGGTTGCCAACTGGCTCACTGACAGAACCCGCATTGTGAAAGTAGCAGACTCCAAATCTGACTTCAGACCAGTAACAAGTGGAGTACCACAGGGTTCAATCCTGGGTCCTCGCCTGTTTGGTAGAAGTACAGTCTAACACAGAAGGTCTTTGGCTAACGAAGTTCACAGATGACTGCAAACGAGGAGCCGTAATTGAAACTCCTAATGATGTGGACATCCTACAAAAGGGCCTCACTGAGATAGATACCTGGTGTCAAAGCCATGGCCTCAAGCTCAATGCCAAAAGGTGCATTGTCATTTCCTTTGGTTAAAACTCTGTACTCATGAGCTACCACATAGGTGGTAGTCTACTTAACACCAAAAGTGTGATAAGAGACCTTGGGACACAGGTAGACAGTAGTCTCTCCTTTGATAATCACATTGCCACAGTAGTCAAGAAATCCTTATACGTGGCACACTTCATCACAAAAGGTTTCTCATCCAGGAAAAAAGAGGTCATTGTTCCCTTCTACTCGTCACTCATTAGACCCATTATAGAGTACAACGCCCCTTTTGGTATGTACCTCACAAGACATCTACAACAACTGGAAAGGCTGCAGAAATACCTCACAAAGAGGATTACCAGCCTCAAACAGATGCCCTACACAGACCGTCTCAAAAAACTCCAGCTTTAATCCGTCGCATATCCCCTACTCAGAGGAGATCTCTGCCTAACATACAAAGCTATGTCAAACACAGAGCTGTTGGACAAGTTCCACTTAAAGAAATCCCAATCCTCCGAGCTACACGCTCTAGGGACCTAAACTTGGTCACTACAATAAACAGAACATGCTGGAGGGATAGATTCCTGTCCCAGAGACTTCCCATACCTTGGAACAAACTACCTATCTGTGTCAAACAAAGCTCCTCATTAGCACTCTTCAAGAAAAATCTTGATGATTGGATGGGAAATAGGAAATTCACCCCGGGGATCACCTCTGTGGCTCTCCTCAACAGGGGCACAGGAAAATAATTTTCTTGGGTGGCGAAAGCCAGGGTACCTTTTTGGCTAGGCTTGTATAGGCCTTAGGGCCGATAGCCTAGTACCCGCCTATGAACAATAAAAAATACATCAAACAAGTTAATTACACTGGCAATTATTACATGTAGCAATAAGAAAAGGAAAAAAAAGTAAGGGGAGAACACAACACCAGGGGGAAAGGGAAAAAAAGAAGATAGAAAGATTAAAAAACTAAAACACAGACTTCATATTCTGGTCCAGGTCATTGAGAGAATTTCCATAAGCATCTAAAGAAAATAAAACCTTAAAAATCCCACCATTCGTGTGATAGAAGTATAGGAAGAGGACTGTTTTATTTTATTTGACATTTATTTACTATTTGCTGCTTACAGGCTCTGCCCGACTAGACTTCCACTGTAAAATACTAATGTATATCTCATTTTTTAAGGCAATATACTTAAATTGAATTAAATATAATTTCTTTTTTCTACAAGATGTGTTTACCTTCACATCAATGTTAAATAGAAGGTGCTACAGTATTTGTAAAAAAAAAAAAAAGTTTGCTATGATGTGATAATTGTCTGTATTTTTTTAATATAGTTTTAAAGTCTTTCTTTCTAAAAGTGTATAACTACCTATCTTCTGTAATCTGATGTTGTTTTACTCATTGGGGAGCTTTTCTCCTGGGCCTCCACTGAAAATGGGTTTCTGACCCAGTGGACTTTCCTGGTCAACAAATGTCAGTAAGTAAATAAATTGTTGCCATGGATGCTGAGAAATTCCAGTGCATCAAGCAATAGCACTTGAAGAGAGTATAGAATGTTGTTATTCCATATCAGTTGTAGAGAGGAAACGTTTGTCTTGCATTGATCGCACGTGCCACGGATCTTATTCTACCAATGAGACATTTGTGAACATTTCCACAAACAGTGATGGAGATATGTGTTGTTCTAGCCACAATGCAGCATGAGCTGGCAGTTTGACACCACATTAAATAAAACCTTGGTGCAAGTAATAAATGGCATAAAACATTTTTAGTTGAAGGGAAGCATTATGTAATTAACACTGACAACCTGTCGGTAGATTAAAAACTGGTTCTTACTTTAGCATGCCATTTTCTTTTCGGCAGTTGTCCATTTTTTTCGGGTTTTTTTTTCTTTTATTAGTTAGGCACTGCTAAGGGTTTGTCTCAAAATCAACTGACAAAGGCTTATTGGCATTTATCTCACCATATGGGAAAACAATTGCTCATGTAATTTCATGAATTGTGGAATATGTGAATTTACTTTGAGCATACTAAGATCATTCCATGTTACCTCATTACCTTCAGTAAAAAAATTAAAATGTGGAAAATGTTTAATTTTAAAGGAACCCATAGTATGTGAAAATTATAGGATAAATACTTTGATATCCTAGTAATAAGAATTACAGAATTTCAAAAATAATACCTTTGCTATTTAGAGTGAATCCATTTCACTGGAGTATTTTGTAAGAGAAAGGCATTTCTACATTAATTTAAATGTGGTGCTGTGGTAGCATTGTCGCCTCACAGTTAGACGTTGCCTGTTCGATTCTCAGTTAGTGCGTCTTCTGTGTGGCGACATGCGTGAATGGGCGTTCCTTCGTTGAAGTTTGTGCGTTAGGCCCGACAAGCCAGCACGTAAAACTCTACTGCCAATCATTAGCGGACTGGAATTTCGCTGTGGCGACCCCTAACCGGGAAAAGCCGAAAGACACAAACAAACTAGAGCTATACTTTATTGATAATAACTTCACAAAAGATAGGCTAATACATATTTTTAAATTAGTCAACTTTTTGCCAGTGGCCAACGTCAGCAGTCGTAGCTCTGTAAGGTATCTGATAGGAACCTTCTGTCTATAAAAAAAAAATAATGATTATTTTCTTAAAATGGCTGCTCCCTACCGGGGGATAAGACGGCATTATTAGTTGTTTGAACAAAGGGATAAACAGTCACAGAAGATGGTTAATGTACATCAAACAAAACTAAGTGCCATCCTTGAAATTAATTCATATTGAATGTAGTCGTACTAATTTTGTTTATTGACATTTGATTACTGGGAAAGTCTGACTGGGTAGGTGCTAATTTTCAGCGGAGGCCTGATGAAAAAAGCTCCAAAGTGTTACAAAAACATTTTAAGAACAAGTCCAGGATCCAATCTCTGTCAGCTAGATATTGTCCCTTTGTTTGCCCCTCAAGTGTTGACAATGTCTGAGCTCCAAGATAACTGCTGTTCAGATCAGAAACAAGTACTTTGGCAGCACGTCAATAGACTCTACCTCTGCAGTACAACCTCAGCGGTATACAAAAGATATCGAAGTCTAGAGGTGTATATACTGTGACATGATGCAACTGGTCTAGAGGTGAAATTGTAATGGTATGTTGGAATCTTAAGTAAAGCAGTGTAACTGTATCCAAAGCTAAAAGGTTTACCATTCAACAACACAGATTCTGAGTGTGGGAGTTACAGTAATATGAACCAGTTCAAGGAGAAGGTTTCTAAAACCCAGCATTGTCACAGTGTATACATTGCTTAAAGGTCTGCTACTGTACTTTCTGCCATACAGCATGTGAGAGTAGGAGTTCATCTGAGACTGAGCAGCATAAAAACTGATTTTGTTTGTTGAGTGTATAGCATTTAATCAACTATTTCATCATAGTCATACCAGTAAAAATTAAACTATTCACTGCCAAACAATTGAAAAGTAAATAACCCTGCAAACCCAACACCCCCAGCAGCTCTCTTAGTTGTTTGTAGCGCACTGTTTGTTTTCCTCTTTCAAACTAAGTATATCCCTTACTGCACTGTTTCTTTGACTCTGTATATACTGTCCACTGCAGTTTTGTGTCTTTATTATTATTGTTGTTGTTTGATTATTTTTAGGTAGTCTGTGTATGTTGTTTATATGCAAGTCTTAGGCATTATTTTATGTCTTTGAGTTACTGGCTCTGTGAAATGTGGGAGTTTGGTCACTGACTGGGGCAAGATGAATAAATTTTTTGCTGGAGACCGTTTGTATTTTGGACTTGTGTGTTGGCAGTAATATATTTTAAGTAAAAGCGAAAAAAAAAATCTTTAACTGCCATCCAGTGGAAATACCTCTTAGCCCCGGCAGTAATGTCAGCTTCTCTCGTCAAGAGTACTTTTTCATTGTATGTTTATTTCCTGCTGTGTGTGTATAAAGCAAACAGAAGCAGAGCTTGGTTTCTAATTTTAAAATTCCTTCAGTTTTTCATAAGAGTAGGCTGTATGAAATCTCCTAGAAACTGAGCCGAAGATGTGAAGAGTTTTTACTGATTTGAAGAAAAAACAATCAGTGGCAGTCATCTTTTCACATACAGGCAAACCACAGCAAGTTATCTTATCCTGATATTTTGTCACATCTGTAAAACCAACAAAAGCTAGTGCAGCAGTCTTGCATACTTAATAAACTATGAGGGTAATAACTCTTATTTATATCTCCCTTAAAATTCAAAGATATTTCTGGTTGTAGTAACAGTGTTTTGTCAAGTAACAGGCATCAGAATGCCATTAAATATTTTACTACTGACATAGTGCTCCTGGCTTAGTTAAACCCTGCTGGACATTTTCCCCATTAAAACTAACTACATAGCCAGCTTTTAGTCCCTGCAAAACCATGGCTGCAGGGAATCATCTTTGTCTGTGCTGACTGGGGAAAAATGAGGAATGATAAATGCATTCATTTCCTAATTATGCTCTTTAACATGAACAGGGCTGTGATATGACCCTGTTAGGATGAAGATGATAATGAACATGAACAATATAAGCACTAGAGGGACTTACCTCAGTGCAAACTTTGGATTTTAAGAAGAGCTGATGCTTCTGATCATCAGGGATAGTTTCTCTTTCAGGTAGTTTTATAACTAATACCAGAACACCAGATTCTATAACTCAATTTCTTTGCTTAAGAATTCAGTATAATCCCAAAAATAATAGAATAAATGCTCAGAATCATAAATATGTTTAAATATTTCTCTAATTCACTTAAAAGTTACTAGAATAACATATTTTGTATCAACATCTATTTTGGACAATAAGTATAAAACTCAGATGTCTGGATTAATTGACTGTTGTATGAACAAAATCAGGGAATGTCTGTGAAAGTAGGGACAGTGACAAGTATGCATTACTCCTCAATGGGATAAATCTTTGCATGCATGTGTGTGTGTGTGTGTGTGTGTGTGTGTGTGTGTGTGTGTGTGTGTGTGTGTGTGTGTGTGTGTGTGTGTGTGTGTGTGTGTGTGTGTAAAAACATCAATGATTTTATCTGTGCATGCACCCAATAATGCCAGGACACAGACATTATTCTTCTGTGTATCAGTAAAAATGTACCTAACAAGTAATTATATTTCAAAATAAGACAGAACATATATCACAGAACATTCAGACACTTAGATATTGACTGTCTAAATGGATAATGGGGACTCCTTTATCATCCTTGACTTCAACAAAGCTGTTGCTTGTTGGAGAAAAATGTATCAATTTTCTGAATACGCTGTTTAACCTGAATGGTGCTGAGATATGACCCTTTTAGGATAAAGCTAATAATAGCCTCTGTTTACAACCACACCCATTCTAAAACCAGCCCTGCTCAATATACATAAAGCTGCTACAGGTTATGCGAGGCTAGAGATTGTGTGGATATTACATCTTTAATTTTCATCACAGTCAAACCTTAGAGGTGTGCACATGAAGTCATTATAGCTTGTGTTTGAGCTGAGGGCAGTGTTTCTCACAGACCTCAGAGGTGTACAAAGAAGGTTACTATAGCTTGTGTAAGAGAGGTGTACTGTCTAGGAGCAACAAATTTGAATATTACTGAAATTATTCTCACAATCACATACTAGGCACATATACATGTGGCTACCTTTGACGGCTGGGGTGAAGAACATGCTATGTATATGTATATCATCAGTCACTTGAAATATATGACAAAGGCAATTTAAATCTCTGCTTTCATCCCAGTCTAACACCAGAGGGATGCATAAGCAGTGACTTGTCTTTTTTTTAGAGGGTTAGGGAGATAGGCAGTATTTCCAGATAAGACTTAAATATTCTCACAACTACTGGCTTGTTAGTTTACTGTAAGCTACAATTTTGTCAACTTTGAAAATTAAGCCTAATTATGCCTTGAAAGAAAAAAATAAGACTTAAATTATTTTTTTCTTCATAATTTTTATTTAGGCAACCATTGGAGTAAAATGTTGAGAAAATGCTCTAAAATGCATCCCAGACCATCTGTAAACATGTGGCTTCTTCGGCCCTGACCTGAGTTCATAGGTTCATAGGTTCATAGGTTCATACTAGGCTATCTGCCCTAGGGCATTTATAAGCCTAGCCAGAATGTGTTTGGCTTTCGCCACCCATTTTAAATTTATTTTGCTATGCCCTTTTCGAGGTTAGTATACTGTGCCTCTATCTAACAGTGACACAGAAGTATTTCCTAAATGGTTATTACTGGGCTGTCTTGTTCAGGAAAGGTGTGTTGAAGGATGCAAGGAAAACTAAAGCTGAACCACAACAGTGAATTTGTTTCCTTAATCATAATTTCTGTTCAATCTATTATTGGATGAAAAGGTTGTGTAAAATGCACTTCAGAGCATATAGAAAGTTATGGCTTCTTAAAAAAGCTTAAAGTAAGGCAAAATGTGAGATAAAGAAAAAACAGGTAATGTGGATGGTATGGGGAGCCCAAAAGGAGAAGGAGTCAGAGGAGAGGACTGGAAGGTGTGTGTGTGTGTGGGGGGTTGAAATGTAGGTCCAGTCATCATTTCACTTTAAGTCCAGACCTGTACATAGACTTGTTGCAATGTATCACTGTTGCAACTAAGTGCCATTAACTCTAACTGCCTCTTTGTTAGACAGCTCAACATAGTGATAGTGTGATACATAGGCCTGTTGCAATGTAAAAGCTTGTAGCTGCAGGTCTGTCTATGGATACTGCTCCTAAAAGTTTGCAGCATGAAATAAAAGGTTGCTTAGGATGGATGGCATTGTTAGGATGATGCTTATACTGAACTTGACATTTGCTGGGGCCCCAAACATACAGGCAAGATACAGACAGAGATTTGGAAATAATCTCCAGAGAAATTCAGTCAAGACCCAGGTATGGATAAATTATTAAAATACTTTTATAAAGATTCTTGCCCTAAAAAAAATAAAAAAACAGATTTGCCCAATCTGCTTGAGGAACTGTTCCTTCTCAGTTGTGCCCATACATTAAACCAAACTACTCATCATAAACCCAGCATAGTCTGTCTTGCTGCCACCAAAATGAGATGTAGTAATAACCATACGAAAGAAGCAAGCTATTCTCCACTATGTGTAAAATATGCATTATTCTTATTAAACAGTGTATTAAAATAGTTGCATCTCCTCTTCAGCCTAGCAAACACACTACCAGCAAAGCACATAAATAGTGTCTAACACTTAAAAGACTCAGTTTTCATTTGCAGGGGCCCCTGCCGTCCCTTCTCCAGGCCCAGACATACACAGCATACATCATTTGCCCAAAAGTAATACAGCACCACCCCGCCGCATGCATAGCTCTCAACTGTACAGATTTTTACAGAATGTCCAGATTTTTGGCTCATATTTTTGGTCTGTTCCCCATAAAATTTGTAGGTTTCAGGCAAATCACTGGGATGATCTGAGGAGTGAAGTCACTAAATAATGACATACATTTGAGCTTCACACTTCATATCCTTCAGAAAATGTATATTAAAACAAACCCTGTTACTCCAGCAACTTTCTAAGTTTGTAAGAACAATATTTAAAATATGTCCCTATTTTTGGGCCTTTGTCTCTCCCCCTGCCCATTTTGTAGAGCTTTGTCCAGATTTCTTACACTAAGAGGTTGAGAGGTATATGCAGCGCTCAGGTAAGTATGACCAGTGCATGTCTGCCATGCATTGTGACATAGATTATCAATTTGCAAGATGGCTGACTGATGAATACATGAGTTTACTGAGTTGGACTTGAAACTATAGCACTCACAGTAGTGGAATGACAAACGATATGCTGATCTCAGGACAACAAGACCAATGAATGTATGCACTGTTTTACAGTGTTGCTAGAGGCTACAAGTTTTTCCTTTGTTGGCCTTGAGCAAAGGTGTACAGTTGTTTGCAGATGTTTGACATAACTCTTCATAATGCATTATTGGCAGTCAGTTTGCAGACGGGTTGTTTCATTGTCCCTGATAAACAGCTCTAACTGTATTTTTGGATTTAACCTTGATCACTGCAAAAACTTTTGTAAAGCATATTGTTGACGTGGTGACAATGGTCATAGTGGGTGCAAGAGGGTTTAGGATAAAGCAGGATTCTGCTTTCTTTACTGCTAAGAAAAGACACATTTTACCTTTGTCAAGTGCATTTCTAATATCCAAATTGCTTTGGCAGGAGGTCTAAGTGTGTGTACTGTTTAACAAAACACATTTCAAAGGACAAAAATACATATATAACTGAATAAGTTTTATTTTAATTGAGGAAACTTAAAAAGTGTGATATTGCATAGTTTTTAGGATGCTTCACATAGAAAAATGCATTTCTGTTGTTCATTTCTTAAGGTCCATTGTCATTGACACTGCATGCACTCTTTGTGGAGAAAATGGCTAAATAGCTATGTTAGTGAGCTAAAACAAGAAGACGAGTAAAACATAACCCACGAACCAAGTTAAGGTGTAGGCTTTTGGAGTTTGGAGATAGAAGACTAGTAAAGTCCAAAGAAAGTGATATTCCAGGAAAAAAACCTACATCAGATAAAATGCCAGATTGAAAACAAAGCTTGCCTGCTTCTGAAAGAGGTAGGGCTAGGCTGGATGTGAAATAACAAAGAAGAAATGTTTTAACTGGTCTACTTCTAAATTTTGAAGTTTCAGAACTTCTTTCTTATGGTCAAGACCATAAGATCGAAGTTTTGAAATTTCTAAATGTAAATAAAAAAAAAAATAAAAACAAAAAATCTTTTTTTAACATTTTTGCTGGGGGGCAAGCCCCCCTGCACCCTCCACATCCCCTGCTATAAAATATAAACATACCAACTCCAAGATCCCACTACAGTGAGGAAAATAGTAAATATACTGTTCCGCTCTGTACGGTGATCTTCATTTAAACAGTTTGAAGTTTCAAAACTTCGATCTTCTGGTCTTGACTATAAGAAATTCGAAGTTTTAAAACTGCGAAGTTAAGAAGTAGACCTATTTTAATACTTAGCTTGACTTAAATGAATTTCAAGTTATTGTTGTATCAGCCTTTGTAATAAACAAAATCAAGCCAGATTCTGATAGTTATAGATGACATGACAAAAGCAGAGACTCAAAAGATAATGCTAGAAATTTGTAGACAGTTTAGACATGCCCCTGCTGACAGACTGCAAAAGTAACTGATAACTTAAATCATTCATATCCAAGAACCATACATAAAGTACATCATGCCTAACCTAGACCAGTTGTGGGACTTACGTGGCACCTATATGTAATTGTTTTACCTGTTTAAATACAGGAAGCATTGAACCTCACCCCCAAGGAAATCTATGAAATTGCGAAGAAAGAAAAAAGTTTATGGACTGGATAAGTATAGTGACAGTGGGTAGGTGAGAAGTTATTACTGTTCTTTTACAATAATATTGGCAGTGATCAAACAGATATTTTTGACAATATTTTTCTGGCTCTGAATTTTTTTGTGTAGAGAGTGAAACGTTCCAATTTTTAAGCTTAATTTATCCCTACACAGGATGTCCATATTTGTATGTCCCTATTTTCAGGCTCAGTTTACCCCTTCACACAATTTTCTGAATCAAATCACATTAAATGTGATAGCACAAGTCTTGCATCTCCTTTTTCTAAATAAAAATTAATGAACTTCTGTGGTACAGTTTTGCAGTACAGTTCACTAAAGTTGACAGATTTTCCACTGCCTCTTTGATAGTACATTTATATTTTTGTCATTTTTGTTGCTCTGTTTTTCAAATGTGTTTGAGTAGTATCTTAAATACTTACTGGAACTGGGAACAGTTATGTGCTATTTGGTTTAAATTTTTGTGTTGATTAGATGTCCAGATTTATAGCTGGATATACGTACATTTCAGGGACCTTTGTTACTGTTTTCATCATCTTTTCTTTGTCAGTGGTTCTAAATGTAATTAAAATAACAAAGGGGAAAGAGGACATCCCTGTGTGGTTCCTCTTTTCAGACACAATTTATCAGAGAGGACCCCCATCTGCTTTAATTTTAGTCTAGAATCCCTCATATGTCCTCCTAATTAACCTTATTGTTGTATTGTGTCAGGGAATGCAAATGCTTCTTTAGCAGTCTGCAGATGGGCCTCTTCTTTTCCTATGAGTTTCCTCTTATTCTGCAGTACTTCAGCCTTTGTCAGTCCCTCTAAATAATTCTTGTTACTTATTAATCATAATCTTTTTCTTTTATTTGTACCTTATTTTTACACTTAACTTTTGTTTTATTCCACTCCCCAGCTGTATCTTCTGAAGAAGTTTGTCTTCCCTAATAACTCCAGCATAACTTCCCCTACCCATTCCTTAAATTTCTGTCTAACAGATAGGTGGGGAAGTGCTAGTGTCTTATATTCAGTTTATTATCCTGTATTTTTATTTAATTTGTTATTGATGCATGATCTGAAATAGTTATTGGATGTGTATAAAAACTTTCAATTAAATGTGCATGTTCCTGTGCAATATAGGTTTGTCTAGCCTAGCCCAAATTTTGTACCTTGGAGAATATGTAAATTCTGTCTGAGCTCCTACTACTGATCACATCTTCCATACAAAATATCTTCATATATTTCTTCAAAAATGTACCCTGTTTTGTTGTAGTCTCCTTTCTAGACACCCGCCAGATATATCCTCACTATTGCAAATCAACTTCCAGTCCCCACCTATAAGTAATATTCCCTGCTGAAAACTGATAGTTTTTTCTTAAGCTCCATTTTAGCAGTTTTACATGCTAGCATAATCTTTTTTCCTTGCCAATAGCTTCTTACTACTACAAATCTACCATTATTATCTTTTTTTCCTCTTCTTGTCACTATTGGAGCTCCTCTAGTTTCAGATATTTTATTGAATAACCATCCCGAAATCCTTTCTTTATCAAATTCACATGCTTAGTTCTTTCCACGTGTCTCCTGTAGCATACACATTCAAAGTTAATATGGAAAGTGTTGCCATTATGATAGGAAGTTATTATTCCTACCTGTTATGTATAACAGCTTAAAAAACACACAGAATGTACGAAATGATAGGACTATACCGTAGAGTCACATAAGTTTAATAAACCAGATTAAGCGCTTTCATCAAAATAGTGTTGACTTCTTCAGAATCTCGTCCAAACTACACTTAACACCAACATTTAAAAGTCCCTCTTTCAAACTTTGTGACATATCCAATAATAAAAAAACTTCCAATTAACTCATTAATTACAAAACCCGACACCATTCAAATAAACTTTTACATTTCAGCACCATGCTAAAAACCACTGTAAAATATTTTATATGTAAACTCTAATATAAATTAATAATATTATTATAAAACTCAGATTTTATATGACACAAGTCTCAAGGTACTGGCAATAGAAATACATTCATTCAGGCCTGGGAAAACTGTAGACTTCAACTTTAGTTTCCATAAAGTTTCCTTCTCTTAAGTCAAGTCCTCCCCATGTCCACCCCTTGCATTAATAATAGTGTCAGTCCCAAAAAAGCAGATTTATGCTCTGGATTTTTTTCTATATGTTTGCATAAATAATTTTTTCTGTTCTTTTTCTTAATATCAGTTATATGCTCATATATTCACTCCGTAAATTTACGCCAAGTCTTTCCAATGTAAAACATTAACAATGTTGATACTTGGCTAAATATACTAACCCCGTGGAATTACAGGTTCAGTGAAAGAAGTATAAATGATTGCACCATTGACGTTTAACCTTTTCTTTCGTTAAAATGTGTTTGCATTGTCTGCAAAAATCACATCTAAAAGTTCCTTTCCTTTTATTGGTTAAAGTCTGGTATCCTTCCCTACCTTCTAATATATTTTTCAATGATCTCCCTTTCCTACATACTATGGCAGGTCTTTCCCCTGTAATTTGATACATTTCTTCAAAACAGATGAAAATCTCCCAATTTTTTCTAATTATCTCTGTAATAGTACCATGGTCACAAGTATAAGTTGTGACAGAAGAACAACCGTACTCTATAATTAGTTGCTCCCAGTATTACTTGAATACAAATGCACCTGTGGTGCATATAATAAAGAAGTTAGTGCCCCATTCTTTTTCTTTTTCATCACTTCATTTTGCATCTCGACAATCAAAGAAGTTGGATAACCTATAGCTGTAAACATTTCCGCCAGTTTACTACTTTCTTCTTCCAAAAGCTCATCAGAAACCATTCTGGCCAATATGATGTATTGCCCATCAGCTATAGCCTTTTTCTGCTTTTTTCGGTTGACTACTATTGTAATGTAGAAAACTGTTAGTGGGTAGGTTTTCTACAAATGTTGCTAACTATACTTTGTTTATACCCATCCTTCCTCAACTGAACATCAAGATAATAAGACCACTAATTACTGTAGCTATACATGAATTTCAAAAATGTAGTAAAATTCAAATATTCCACAAATTCCTCAGCCTCAACTTCCATACATTCCCATGCTATAAGTAGTGCTACAATGCTATAAATGTAATAAGGAAACTTTGTAGCAACTAAAGTTGAAGTCTAATGTTCTCCCAGGCCTGAATGTATGTATTTCTATTGCCAGTACCTTGAGACTTATGTCATATAAAATCTGAGTTTTATAATAATATTATTAATTTATATTAGAGTTTATATACAAAGTATTTTACAATGGTTTTTATCATGGTGTTGAAATGTAAACGTTTATTTGAATGGTGTCGGGTGTTGTAATTATTGAGCTAATTGGAAGTGTTTTTTATTAAAAATCTATCAGTGAAGGCCTCAGAGGGGCCCACATCTGAAGAAGTGTCGGAAACGAAAACGCAAACTGTGGATACGTTTATGTGCTTATTGTTTTATTCATGCGAGTTTGCAGTGCCTATTGTATTCATTAAAGTGCCCCACCCGTATCTTGATCTGTGGCTTTATTGTTTCATCGTGGATTGGTACCTATTTTTTATTTAACAGTTTATGAATACCTATCGCATCATTAGCTATCAGAACTGTGTCCTTCTTGTCCCTGGTCTTATTTGTGTCTTTGCAAGGTGGTAACAGGAGGAGTTCCTACAGAGGCCTTGCTTTTACCTCATTAGCACCACTTGCAGCTGAAAGTCCAGAACTATTGATCCCTTTTGGATCAGAAATAAAGGAATTCCCTATACTATTATAGCATGTCCAAAAGGTCAGTTGATGGTTTCCTCTCCAGTCCAGCTGGTGAAACTGGGAATCTTGAGGCAATGTTACAACTGCCTCATGTACACAGACAACCCTCTCCTCCTCCCAACAAGTTCAAATATATGTGAGAGATGCAACCATATAGCCAAACTGGAGGCAGAGCTCTCTCAACCAAGAACTGGTACAACCAGTCAGGAGGAGAAGGTAACCTCACATACCACAAATCCAGTCTCACATAGTCCTACCACATCAGCAAACCAAACATAAACATGCAAAAACATACTCAGAGACTCTAAAAAAAAATCTGCCTAAGCAACAGAGACCTCCAAAGCAGACATCCAAGCAAGCACCACCCCAAAACAAAACACGTGAAACACATAGTTCACAAAGTCAGTGTGCCAAACAGTCTCAGCCCCTAAGACTAAATAACATACCTAATACACTTGAAATAGGTGACTCTATAGTCAGACACACTGACGTCCCGCTCACCAGGCTGAACAAGGAGAAGGTCACAGTGAGCTGCCTGTCGGGCGTTAGGATCTGCCACATAACACAAGCAGTCAGGTCTCTCCAAAGCAAATACAAATAAGACTCAGTCATTGTCCATGCTAGTGTGAATGACCTGAGACGTACCTCCCTGGACTAAATGAAAAGAGACATAGGGGAGCTCTACGATCATGTAGCCCAGGCCGGTATGACCCTGACCTTGAGCAGCATCCTACCCTCACCTAGAATGATGACACAGTATAAAGACAAAATGATCAATTTTAATAATTGGATAAAATTTTGGTGTCATTCAAAGGGGATCCAGTGCCTGTCAGCCTGGGAGGACATGCTCGACAAGTCACATTGCTTTGCTAGGTACGGCTTGCACCTGTCACCCCTGGGCTTTCGGACATTGGCAAAGACTCTTGCCACCCCCATAGTGCCTTTTTTAGGCAAGGCTCAAAAGACAAACCCACCACCATAGAAAACACAATGAAAAAGAAACTAAGGGTAATGCTGCTCAACGCCAGAAGTCTAAACCTCAAGATGCACACACTCAAAACCCTCCTCAGTATGGAGAACATCGATATCTGTGCAGTAACAGAAACCTGGCTCAAGGCTCCAGAGAGCACCCCAGCATTACCAGGTTATACCTCATATCATGCTTTTCGGCCCCAAAACTCGGAACAAACCACAAAAGGAGGGAGGAGTATCCATATTCATAAAACATACCCACACTTCCAGGTTAGTGGAGTTGCACGAAGCATCGGAAACCATCCATGCGCAACTAACAGTGGGCAAAACTGCCTTTCAGTTTGTAGCATGCTACAGACCACCCTCTCAAAATCAGGAATCCCACTCGGCCTTCCTGAGAACACTGGAGAATATGAAGATCTCTCCAAACACCATTATATTGGGTGACTTCAACTAGGAAGCACTACTCAAGCCCCAACACCCTAGCCCAAAGATTCCTGGAATTTATAAACTCTAATGCTATGGAACAAGTAGTCACCATCCCCACAAGAGGTGAAAACATACTAGACCTGGTCATCACCAATATGGGGACTCTATGGTCCACACCAGAGGTATACCCCTCTTTGGTAAGGTCGGACCATAAGTTAATTTCACTGGATATCCACATCCCTACCCCACCCCCAGCCCAGAAAACCACAGTGAAGAACTTCTCAAAAGCAAACTTCACACTTCTCAAATCCGAGGTGGAATCCTTAAAGGCCCCCGGGCCAGTGGAAACTACGGCCCAAACTGCCGAATCCATTATAAACGCATTCTATGGACACCTCCAGGAATGCATGGATCATGCTATCCCAAACAAAACCAAGACCCAATCTCCCAAAAGCAGGCGTCCAGACTGGTGGACCCCAGCCATAAATAAGCTGTACAACAAAAGGAGGAAGCTACTACAGGACAGAACAAAATCCCTAAAAGGGAAGGCATCACTGATCAGTACTAGCAAAAAACTACGATCCCTCATAAAATCCTCCAAGGCCAACTTCGAGAGAAAAATTGCACAGGACACTAAAGATAATCACAAGGCTTTCATTAGTTATGTCAGGAACCTGGGTGGCAACTCCCAGATATGCTCAGAGTTGATCCAAAATGACAAAAAATACACTGAACCCACAGACATTGCCAACATACTGGCAGACAGGTTCAGTGCAAACCCCCCCCCCCCCCCCGAAAGAGCAAATATCTATCCCAGCAGAATGCTGCTTCCCGAACATCTCAGATGCTCAGGTGAAAGCAGCCCTCTCCAAAGCAAAAAAACACAGCATCAGTGGGACCAGACGGTGTCCCTGGTTGCGTCCTGCATGAACTCCAAGAAGAGCTGAAACCTCACGTGAAGCTGCTGTTCAATCTCAGCCTTACCACAGAATATGTACCCAAAGAATGGCATACAGCAACAGTGGTCCCACTCCACAAGGGTGGTGTCTCTACGGATCCTGGAAACTATCGCCCCATAAGCTTGACTAGCCTGGTCTGCAAAGCTATGGAGAGGATCATCATGGAACTCATAAACAAAGACATTGGGGACCTACAGACATTGGATCCTACCCAATTCGGCTTTGTTAAGGGCAGATCCTGCCTCTTGAACCTGGTAGACTTCTTTGAAACAGTCACAAAGGCCACTGATGAAGGGAAGGTAGTCCACAATGCCTACCTGGACCTCGCAAAAGCTTTCGACACAATACCCCACTCGGGCATCATAGATAAGCTCTCCAGCTTAAATATAAACCCCTATGTCATAAGATGGGTTGCAAACTGGCTCAAAGGCAGAACCCACATGGTCAGAATTGCTGGTGCCATGTCAGACTCGAAACCAGTTACAAGTGGATTCCCACAAGGCTCAGTCCTAGGACCACTCTTGTTCGGTATATACTTTTCTGAGGTACAGGCTAACACGGGAGGACTGTGGCTGACAAAGTTCACAGATGACTGCAAACTGGGCGCCATAATCGACTCCCCAGCTGACATAAGCATCCTCCAAAAGGGTCTCACAGAGATGGGTAACTGGTGCCAGCGCCATGGCCTAAAGCTAAATGCCAAAAAGTGTATAGTCATACCCTTTGGCAAAAACAAAGTGCCCACAAATTACCACATAGGCAGGCGGTAATCCACTAAGCACGGAAGAAGTAATTAGGGACCTGGGGACCCAAGTTGATAGTAATCTCTCCTTTGATAACCACATTGCCAAAGTGGTTAGAAAGACCTTCTACATAGCCCACCTTATCATGAAAGGATTCACATCTAGATCAAAGGAGGTCATCGTGCCCCTCTATTCATCCCTCATCAAGCCCATAATAGAATACAATGCCCCATTTGGGATGTACCTTACCCGGCACCTGCAGAAACTGGGAAGACCCCAAAAGTACCTCACAAAGAGGATCAAGGGACTCAAAACAGATGCCATATGCTGCTCGGCTAAAGAAACTCCAGCTCTACTCAGTTGCATACTGCCTACTTAAAGGTGATCTATGCCTGACATATAAAGCTATGTCCAACCCGGAATTAATGGACATGCTCTACCTCAGAAAATCCAAATCCCTTAGAGCTACGCGATCAAGGGACCTGAACCTCAGCACAGAAATAAACAGGACATGCTGGAAGGACAGATTCATAACCCAGAGGCTCCCTTCGCTCTGGAACAAAATTTCGGCCCATGTTAGGCAGAGCCCCTCACTGACTCTCTTCAAGAGGAATCTTGATGAGTGGATGGGAGATCGTAGGTTTACCCTGGGGATTACTTCTGTGTCTCTACTAGACAAAGGCACAGTAAACAAACCTTAAAAAGGGCACAGTAAACTCAATTCAAGAGTGGTGAAAGCCAAACACAAGATGGCTAGGCTTACAAATGCCCTAGGGCAGATAGCCTAGTATGAACCTATGAACCAAAACCTATGAACTGGAAAAACGTGTAGGATATGACTTTCTTACCCAGTGTAACTGCATAGGCTGTAGTACAGATCCCCTGTAAAATGTACAAATCATTCACTGTGGCTGTGAGTAGGAGTCAGCTAGCAGTCCTGACTTATTGCTGGCCAGCTTTCAGTAAAAGGCCTGTTGATGTGATGAGTATCTCAGCTGTGTTCTTCATGCAGTGTTTAAGGAAACATTAACAATGATAATTAAATATTTTTAGATATTTGTGACAAGTTTAAAATTGCATGGCTGTCTGCTGCACAGACTTGTCGCCCACATACATTGTGATATTTTTATGCATACAGCCTTTGCATTGAAGAGGGAAAGTGTCACACAGGAGAGCACTTCAAGCTGTAGTTTTGATTTGTGAAGGACAGTTATGCATTACTCATGCATGATTAAACTACCAAGAATATAGTGTTACTGAGAAAACCAGTAGAAAACTGTAAGAACTCATAGGACAAACTGGATTTTTTCTTTTTTTTCTCCCAAGTCTTTGTTTACATCAACAACAACAAAAAGCTAGGTAATATACAAAATTTTACAAAAAAACAGGGAATTATTGTGAGTAATGAATCGACTAAGCACAACTGTCTCACTTCAGGGCTGACAAAGGAACTTCCTGGGAGCACTTTCTGGTTAATTGACTTGCTTAGAATCAAACACAGCAGGCAGTTAAATACAAATGGAGCCTGAGTGAATCAAACTCTGAACTACAAAATGAAGCCTCATAGCAATTCACAGCTTTAATCCTTTTTGCTAACTTTGTTCTGTAAGAGTCTCACTCCAGATGTGCTTGGATGCATTCAGGTTGGCTGTATGCAGTTTGGTCTTGGGTCTCCTGTATTCTGCAGATTTCCGTCTTTCTCACATTAATGGCAAATGGGGGAAGGGGACTACAGAGTGGGGTTTGTTAGCTTAACATTGTGCCAAGAGTAAGAAATTTAAACAGCTACTTGTGTGCTACTGTATTGCTGTTTGTATTTCAAAGTGTACCTAGGTTTGGCTGCCGTGATTGACAATGTAGATGGTACACTATGTCCACTGGCCCACCTAAGGAGCAACCTTACCTCATTTAAATTAGCCTTTTATAAGTTACTACGGTGGTGGTGCTGCGGTAGCGTTGTCGCCTCACAGTAAGACGTTGTCCTGTTGGATTCTCAGCTAGAGCGTCTTCTGTGTGGAGACGTGCGTGAATGGGCGTACCTTCGTTGAAGGTTGTGCATCAGGGCCGGCAACTCGGCAAGTAAAAAATCTACTGCCAATCATTAGCGGACCGGAGTTCCGCTGTGGCAACCCCTAACCGGGAAAAGCCGAAAGACACAACATAAGTAACTAGTTTTTAGGTGTAATATAAGTGAATGCATATTTTTCACGTATGAAGGGACTGGGTTTGCAAAAAGCCTAATGCTTTTTCAGATGTTTGGGTAATGTTCTATGTTGCCCATTTGTAGTATTTTCTTTCTGCAAATTTGACTAAATTGGCTTTATACATTTTAATTTACTGTGGTCTCATGTCTTCATGGTGGTTTTGAAGATAATATCAAACTTGAATGTAGGGCCATAATTCTGATTTTATTTGGTTTGGTAAAGTACTGCTTTACTAGATGTTGGTTGAACATGAAAGATATAAATACGGTTAGGAAAATATATAAATGCTTTTAAAATTGAATGCCTGGCTTAAAGTATTTTCTGATTGAAATCATTTGTTCATTTTTGTAAAACAATCTTTATTTGAAATGTAAATATTCATCATCTTCCTTCCTTGTTTGAAATTCTTATGTTACATGTTTTTCTATATGATTTTTGGAATAAACAAACAGATTTAAAAGAAAAGTATGCTTCAGAAGGATAGTCTGTCAGAAAAGTCTGCTTACAGGTAGATGAGTGAGCCCTTATTTGAAGAGTACAAGAAGTATGTGCAAATAGTCTTTAGACTAGCCTATTCTTCTCTGTTAAATGGAAACAAGTAAGTAGTTTGAGATGATGCCCTACAGCGCAGAAGCAGTCTTGCCTAATAAGAAGATGCCCATCTTCTGAACCCAACAAGACTGATGCTACAAACATTTGGACTGCTTGGCAGGTAAAACTTAACCAGGCTGCCAAGAACTCTTCCCATCATGCAATGTGGATGCTATAAAGTTCATTTCTCTGCCTTGCTTTGCATACAGTTGAAGGAAACCACTCCCAGACAACCCTTTGCCTTCTTTTTGCCATGCTAATGTTGTTTAACAAATATTTGAGATGTTCATAGGTTCATAGGTTCGTACTAGGCTATCTGCCCTAGGGCATTTATAAGCCTAGCCAGAGTGTGTGTGGCTTTCACCACCCCTTAGGATGAGAATACTACGCCCTTTTAGGGTTTAGTTTACTGTGCCTCTGTCTAGTAGCGACACAGAGATGACCCCCGAGGTAAACCTACGATCTCCCATCCACTCGTCAAGATTTCTCTTGAATAGAATCAGTGAGGGGCTCTGCCTAACATGGACTGGGATTCTGTTCCAGAGTGTAGGGAGCCTCTGGGTTATGAATCTGTCCCTCCAGCACGTCCTATTTATTTCTGTGTTGAGGTTTAAGTGTCTTGCTTTCGTGGCTCTGATGGATTTGGATTTTCTGAGGTGGAGCATGTCCATTAATTCCGGATTGGACATGGCCTTGTACGTCAGGCACAGATCACCTCAGAGTAGGCGGTATGCGACTGAATAGAGCTGGAGTTTTTTCAGTCGGGCAGCATATGATATATGTTTAAGACCCTTTATCCTCTTGGTGAGGAACTTTTGGGGTCTTTCCAACTGCTGCAGGTGTCGGGTGAGATACATCCCAAATGGGGCATTGTACTCAATCATTGGCCTGATAAGAGAAGAGTACAGGGGCACAATGACCTCTCTTGATCTAGATGTGAAACCCTTCATGATAAGGTGGGCAATATAGAAGGTCTTCCTAACCACTTTGGCAATGTGAGTGTCAAATGAGAGGTTACTGTCAACCTGGGTCCCTGATTACCTCTTCCGTACTTAATGGATTACCACCTATGTGGTAATTTGTGGGTACCTTGTTTTTCCCAAAGGGTATGACTATACATTTTTTGGCGTTCAGCTTAAGGCCATGGCTCTGGAACCAATTTTCCATTTCTATGAGGCCTCTCTGAAGGATGTTTGTGTCCGCTGGAGTATCTATTATGGCGCCCAGTTTGCAGTCATCTGCTAACTTTGTCAGCCACAATCCTCCTATGTTTGCCTGTACCTCGGAAAAATAAATGCCGAACAAGAGGGGTCCCAGGACTGAGCCCTGTGGGACACCGCTTGTGACTGGCTTAGAGTCTGACATAGCTCCAGCAACTCTGACCCTGTGGGTTCTGTCCTTGAGCCAGTTTGCAACCCATCTTGTGACATATGGGTTTACATTTAAGCTGGTGAGTTTGTCTATGATGCCCGAGTGGGGTATTGTGTCAAAGGCTTTTGCAAGGTCAAGGTAGGCTGTGTGAACTGCCTTGCCCTCATCAATGGCCTTAGTGACTGTTTCAAAAAAGTCGACCAAGTTCAAAAGGCAGGATCTGCCCTTGACAAAGCCAAATTGGGTAGGATCCAATGTCTGTAGGTCCCCAATGTCTTTATTTATGAGTTCCATAATGATCCTCTCCATAGCTTTGCAGACCAGGCTCGTCAAGCTTATGGGGGGGGGGGGTAATTTCCAGGGTCCGTAGAAGCACCGCCTTTGTGAAGTGGGACCACTGTTGCCGTACGCCACTCTTTGGGTACGTATCCTGTAGTAAGGCTAAGATTAAACAGCAGCCTTATGTGTGGGTTTAGTTCCTCTTGGAGTTCATGTAGCACACAGCCCGGGACACCGTCCGGTCCCATTGATGCTGTGTTTTTAGCTTTAGAGAGGGCGGCTCTCACCTGGGCATCTGAGATGTTAGAGAGGCTACACTCTGCTGGGATAGTTATTTCTCCTTTTGGGGGGGAGAGGGAGGAGAAATTTGCACTGAACCTGTCTGCCAGAATGTTGGCAATGTCAGTGGGTTCAGTGTATTTTGTGTCATTTTGGACTAACTCTGAGCATATCTGGGAGTTTCCACCCAGGTTTCTAACATAGCTAAAGAAGGCCTTGTGATTGTCTTTTGTGTCTTTTGCGATTTTTCTCTCAAAGTTGGCCTTGGATGATTTTATGAGTGATCGTAGTTTTTTGCTAGTACTGATCAGAGATGCCTTCACTTTTGGGGATTTTGCTCTGTCATGTAGTAGCTTCCTCCTCCTGTTGTAAAGTTTGTTTATGGCTGGGGTCCACCAGACCGGGCCTGCCTTTGGGGGAATGGGTCTTGGTTTTATTTGGGATTGCATGATCCATGCATTCTTGAAGGTGCCCGTAGAAGGCATTTGCAAGGGATTCAGCAGTGTGGGTTGTGGTTTCCACTGGCCCAGGGGCCTTGAAGGATACCACTTCAGTCTTAAGAAGTGTGAAGTTGGCTTTTGAGAAGTTCTTCACTGTGGTCTTTTGTGCAGGGGTGGGGGCGGATGTGGATATCCAGTGAGATTAATTTATGGTCTGATCTTACCAAAGAGGGATATACTTCGAGTGTGGAGCATTTTGTCCCCATGTTTGTGATGATCAGGTCTAGTATATTGTCTCCTCTTGTGGGAATGGTGACTAGTTGTTCCATTGCATTTGAGTTTATGAATTCTAGGAACCTTTGGGCTAGGGTGTTGGGGCTTGAGTAATGTTCCCAGTCTATGTTTGGGTAGTTGAAGTCTCCCAAAATGATGGTATTTGGAGAGACATTCATACTGTCCAGTGTCTTCAGGAAGGCTGTGTGGGGTTCCTGAGTTTGAGAGGGTGGTCTGTAGCATGCTACAAACTGTAAGGCAGTTTTGCCTATGGTTAGTTGCACCTGGATGGTCTCCGATGCTTCGTGCATTGCCACTAACCTGGAGGTGTGGATATCTTTGATGAATATGGATACTCCCCCTCCTTTTGTGGTTCGGTCCAAGTTTTGGGGCCGGAAAGCTATGAGGTAAAACCTGATAGTGCTGGGGTGCTCTCAGGAGCCTTGAATCAGGTTTCAGTCACTGCACAGACATCAATGTTCTCCATACTGAGGAGGGCTTCGAGGGCATGCATCTTGAGGTTTAGACTTCTGGCATTGAGCAGTTGATTTATCTTTCTCTTATTCATCTTCGGTTTTCAACTTGAGATAATGTGCATCATTCCCACTGCCACAGTGGCATTTTTATGTTATCTGCAAAGGTAACCACATACTGGCCAGCTTTCAAAAGCTCAGACTCCCCTCCCTCTCTCTTCCTGTGAAACCTGATTGGCGGACGATATCCTTAGAGGAAAGTCTTCAGCTCTCACAGGAAGTGAGTGTTCAGTCTTTTCTGCAATCCAAAGAGGTCCCCTGACTCTTCAAAACATCCACAGCTGATTTTTGCAGCTTACTGTTCAGATGAGCCCCATTTGGGGGCCCCTTCCTCTCATTGTATTATTAGATTTATTATTCAGTTTCTCTTTTTATGTTTGTTTAAAAATATTTATTTTAATATTTTATTTCTGTCTGTGGATACACTAATTTCTATGGTGTATTTCTGCTTGTAGCCTTATTTATTTGGCTGCTATCTTTGACAATGCTTGTTTTTACTGTTTCTAACGAAACTTTCAGTATTTCACTCTGAAGTGCATTGTTGGTGTTTGCTGTTGGACACTATGAGCTGTTTTGTGCAGTCAGAACCCTGAATTAAGTGTGCCTATCTTTACTGTTACGTTGATTTATTTTCATCTTTTGACAGAAAACGTATTGTAGAACTTGGATTTTTTTTTAACATTTATACATTATTTCTATATTTATGACTCTGCTTTGTATGTTTTTAATATCCGATCATGGTTTTACCTCCAGTGAAGTTATTTGAATGCACTGGGGAGATTTTGCTCTCTCTAACAAGAAAGTATAGTTTAAATTTGCTATTAAACATTATTTTATGGCAATTTAATATGGCTAAAGTGTGGGGAGAGGATTTTTAACAGTGGTTTGGCATATTGATTGCTTTGGTGTTTGGATTTTGTATACTGGAAATTCTGTAACCTCTGTCAGATGTAAAAGAATTCTGAACCCATTTCAAACTTTTTTTTTTTTTTTTTTGGTGATAATAGCACAGTTTGGCAGACTTTAATTGTGTGGGGTCATTTACTAGAAACTTTGTGCTTATTTTGATACATTATCCATTACTATCAGTTAATTACTCTGGCTGATGTCCCCCTCCCTGAGTTGATGGATCCTAACTCTAGTATCCTCCCATCAGATTCGGTTTCAGCTAAAAAGGAAAAAATAAATAAATAAATATATGCCTCAGCTTGTGGTTAGTAGTTCTGTCAGGACCACTCCTCAGACTGCAAAGCACCAACGTTTTACCCTGTCTCACTCTAGCTTTTCCCAGCCACCATAGAATGGGGTTTAGGCATATCCTCCAAGGATGTTCCAGTACCTGGAATAAGTGTGGGAGAGCCAAACCCTTTAGTTACAGGATTAGTTGGGAGTAAGAGACCCTTTGACCGACATAATACTCTGCCTCCAGATATTTTATCTAGTAGTGAAGCTCATAAGAAAAAGAAATAGAAGCTTCAACGTACAACTGACTATCAGTTTTTAGCTTCTTATAAGACTGATGTGGTTTTCTTGGCTAAGAGTGTTCTGCAGGCAGCTAATTTATGGTGGCCATGTTCCCATACATGGCTCTACTGCTAGTTTGGCAGAAGACCATGCTGTTTTCACTTTTCCTCAGATGATTGCTAGATTTAGTGATGATTTTGCTTGGGAGAAGTCTGGAACTACCCCAGAGCTAGGCAGAGTACATCACCTTAGCCCAATTTTGTCACTGTTCTTTTCTTACTGTCCTTGGAAGGTGTTTAGAAAGCAGTATGTAAGACACCAGTATCTATTCCAACAGTCTGTAAGAAGGCTTAGAGAAAATAGTCTCCTCGGATATGACCGGTCTCTTTTCTTCTTTGACTGCTGACTCAGCTGCATTCTCCACAGTTGACTGCTCAGGTAAAAAATACTTGGCTTCATCTAGTCCAACGACCCCTGATAAAGAGGGAAAATGGTTAGATGTTCAGGGCAAAAGGATGTCTCTTTCTAGTAGTCTTACCTTAAAAATGTTAAATTATCAAGGCTGTATATGGAAGATTATTTTACAGTGAGCAAAAGTCTTATGAATGAAATTTTTGTAATTTGAATCAGTTCTCAAAATGGAGGTGTGCTTGAATGTGCAGAAACAGTCTTGTGAAATGCTACTCCTCCTATTATATTAAGACTGTGTGTTTGGGTATGTAATCAGAACTTCTGTGATGATTTAAAAGCTGAATGCACCTTTAAGTTCTGAAATGGTGTTTGGGCCCTGTGTTGCACGGATTCTTAAACAGTGGAATGATAGAGGGAAATTAATGCATGGGGTGTTTTGGATGTTTCATGTATCCAAGTTCTCCCCTAATATAGCCATCTTCCTTCAAGGAGCAGAACAAACAAAAATCCCAGCAAAACAGTAGTCAGGGATCCAAATGGAAAAGGCAGGGGGACAATTTAAAACCAAACAAGAGGTGTTTCTTTCTTAAAAGGAATTAGCCCCTTGCAAAGAAATTACTACGCTGAGTCACAGAGCACCCCTAACCCCCCTTTGCTTCCTCCTTCCCCCAGGCTCGCTCTCAGATCTGCAGCCTGGCTGCTAATATTCTCCGACAAATGGATTCTGAGAGTAATATTGAGAGGATACATGTAGCAGTGGATAGAAAATCCCCGCTTTCAGTGGAATTCCTCCCCCAAACCAACACCCACAAGACTAGACAGAGCTGTTTATTCCAGTGCTGCATCAAATGGTAGAAATGGGGGTCATAGAACCAGTGTTCGCATTATACAAAGGCAAAGGATTTTACTCCACAGTCTTTTTGGTAGCAAAAACAAAGGTAACTCCTGGAGACCCACCTTATATCTGTCCTTAACACCTTTATAAAAAGCTCCTAAATTCAAAATGCTTTCCTTACAGTCGGTCCTAGCATTGCTGCCAGACTACTGTTCGTGGTGACTTTAGATTGCAAGGGCACTTCTCATTATATTCCTGTTACTCATAGTTTGAGGAAATTTTTAAGATTTGCTTGTATATCTTATATTATCAGTTTTCTCCATTACTCTTTGGGCTATCTGCTGCACCTCAAGTGTTTACAAAATACCTGGCCCCAGTGGTTGCCTATTGCAGAATCCCGGGCATCCCCATTTTTCCTTATTTCGACACTGTTTTATTTGTGCAGATTCTGTATCCAGATGCTTGGTGTCTTTGGACAAGATTGCATCCCTCCTTTCCCACCTGGGTTTCAAATTAAACCTTCAGAAGCCCTTCCTCACATCCTTTCAATGAATTACTTTCCTGGATTGTTGGATAGATCATAGGAAGTTACTAAGCTGTTGGCCCTGAGGCCCTTACAAACCTAGCCAAGAATTTAGCTCATGTTCCAAGTCAGCACCCTATGCCACTATCCAGCAGGGACACAGGTATAATCCCAGGGGTGTATTTTCTGTTCCCCATCCAGTTATTCAGGTTGTGCTAAAAAAGGTTAATGAGGTACTCTGCTTTACGTGGAGAGGGAGTCCATTCCACAAAAGAGGAGTCTGTGGGACACATCTGTCCCACCAACAAGTCCTATTGATTTCACAGACCAGGTTGCGGTCATGGGTGCGGGTTACTCGAGTGGAGCTTTACTTGCGGATATGCAGCAGTCCCATCTTGGTGGGGTCTGTGATTGCTTTGCATGTCAGACAGAGGTCACCTGTGAGGAGTCTGTAGGAGACCAGGGACAGGGCTTTTAGCCTATCTGTGTAGTGTAGATGTTTGAGGCCCAGGATTCTCCAGATGAGGAACCTCTGAGGTCGCTCTAGCTGCTGCATGTGCTTTGTGTGAGGTACATGCCGAAAGAGGCATTGTACTCAGTAATGGGTCTTATAAGGGAAGAATACAGGGATGTTATGAGCACCTTGCCCCTGGATGGGATACAGTAAAAAGGATGATCTTCATGCCGGAAGAGAAATTCTAACTTATCAGGGCAAATAAACATAAAAGAGATGTTGGCAGTGATTCATGCCTTAAAATTTCTTCACCACTTGTGGATTTCTGGTTCTCTTGTGGTGGTCACAGACAACACTACCGCAGTGTGGTACCTGAACAAACAAGGGTAGTACAAGGTCATACTGTTTCTTTGCTTATTGAAATTGATGGCCTGGGAGCTGGAGCTACAGCTTTGTCTCTTCAGACCTTATACATTCCATCAGAGCAAAACACAATTTCAGACAGACCTAAGCAGAAAATTGACAGACTCTCACAGGTGGAAGCTCCATGTAGAGGTCTTCCTGATTTCTGAACACCATAAATGTATTTGTTTGCCTCCTTTCAAAACAGACAACTAAAAAAATTCTGTTCAGAACATCCTTGCAGCCATGCTTGGAAAGAGGTGTTCTATCATTTCCACTGTCGGGAATGTTCTTGTATGCATTTCCACCCTTTTCAGTGATTTTCAGAATTCTTCTAATGATTCAGAAAGAATTACCAAAGAGCATTATGGTAATCCATTTCTGGCCCAGGCAAAGTTATCTCTCCCTTTTAATGGAACTGGCAAAGGGCAAGTACCACAAGCTTCCTCACAGTGTGGATCTGCTCACACAGCATCAGGGGTGAATGGTACACCCCAGCTTAGAGAAATTGCAACTGACAGCCTGGATGATTCCGTCATGAGACCTTTCAGGCACTTGTTCCATGAGGATGTGCAACAGGTATTTAAAGTAGTAAGAAAACATACAACTAAAAAATCTTATGTATACAAGTGGAAGAGCTTTTCTAGGTGGGGCCTAGCCAGCAACAAAGTGCATCTTGCAGCCATCTCAGCTTGTCTGTCCATGAATCCCTCTCTTTCTTCTCTTTTTTTTGTGGTCAAACAGTATATGAAAGTATTGTTGCATGTGAAACCCCTTCATAGGCAAATTCTTCCTCCCTGGGATCTCAGTTTTAGTCTAGAAAAATTGACCTTCCCTCTTCTGAATCTGCCTTTCTGACTGATTTACGATACGTTTCTTGGGAGATTGTTTTACTCATTGCTCTGACATCTGCAGGGCGAGTCTCTGAATTGTAAGATCTCATGGTGCCCCAACTCTGTCTGATTTTTCATAAGGGCAAGGTTGTGTTATACACTAATCCATCATTCATTCCTAAAGTTGTTTCTGAATTTACATTGAATCAAGCCATCAATCTCCCAGTGTTCTATCCTAATCCAAAAACAAGTGAGAACAGCTTCTACGTACCTTGGATGTGCACCAGCAGCTCAGGTACTACCTTGACAGAACAAAGCCCTTTAAGAATGCTGAACAACAGTTGTTTGTCTCCTATACATGAGCTAAGAAAGTTCATCCTGTCTCTAAACAAACTTTTGCATAATGGTTGATGTTAAGTTGTCAATCTTGCCTTCATTCTTGCTGGATGGGTTCGGAGCCGATCCTCGGCTCCGACTCGGCACTTGCTAAGCTCGAGAGCTAATTTTACCAGCTCGAGGCAACCCTATATCCCATGATGCAAGGCGGAGATTACTCAGATCTCGTTTGCCGCTTCGCTAATGAGGTGCCTTCTTTTACCAGCTCTTGGTAAGTGAACTTTTCAGAGACTTTAGTCTACCCCCCTTTAATTTTATATATATATATATTATATTTTAGTTAGTAATCGACTCACCTTAGCCCTATTCCCGTCAGTGTTCCCTTCTTTTTGAATAAATATTCCCTTGTCCCTAGTCAGGCCTTAGGCCTTCCCCTCCCTAAATTTTTCCTGTCAGGGATTGTTTGTGTGTGACTATGTGTTTTCCCTGGTTAATGTAATTTAATTTAATTAATTTAAATTATTTTGTTGGACTGAGTGTTTTTGTGTGTGATTGTGTTACTGTTGTTCATCGACACAGTTATGTCGAAGGACACTAAGGTCTCAGGCTTCAAGAAGTGTGACTCGTGCTGTCAGAAGATGTCTCTGACAGACAGTCACACTTCTTGTGTTTATTGCCTGGGACCTTCGCACCTGCAGGACTCTTGTGCTATCTGTCATGCTTTCAGCCCAAGAGTCCTGCAGGAACGAAAAAATAAACTTATATTAAGGGGCTTATTAAAGCCCGAGAGCTCCCCGACTAAGTCGGTGCCGGGGAAGCCCTCGAAGCCTGTTAAGCCTTCGGCTCAAGCTTCCAAGCTGTCGGCTTCAGATCCTTCATCACCAGGCTCGAGATCGGCTCCGGCCGGAGCCGATCTTTCCATGTCAGTCTCGGTATCGGCTCCATCCGGCGCCGATGCTACTAGATCCAGACACTCAGTGTCGGCTCCGATGGCTCGATTGATCTCAAGAAAGAGATCTCGATCCCCTTCAGTGGAATCCATACATTCGGCTCCGAGATCACCTTTGCTCTCGGAGCGGAGCCATCGGAGCCAATCTTCTCGGTCATCCAGGCTATCTGATCACGACCTTGAGAGAGTGGTGAGTAGACTATTAAAGTCTCAGGCATTGGCCCAAATACTCCATAGCCCATAGCCCATCTCAACAGACGGTAGCTATATCACATCCACAGAGCATTCCTCCTCCGACTCTCTTACAGAGTTCAGAGCCGGAGCTCCTCGGAACCGGTACCATTGTGACTTCGGAGCTGATACCACCCCTTTCGGCTCCATCGTCCTCGGCTCCGATTTCCTCCTTGAGACCTTCATTGGAGGGATCCGGGCGTCTAGTCTCTCTCGTCGGCTCCGAGGGGGCGAGTGGCATCGGACCCTTGTCCGACCCCGTTCTCCCTCTCCGAGCTTCGGCGTTGGTGAGCTCGGCCCCGACATCTGCCTCGGAGCCTTCCCTCTCGGTGAGGCCTGGGGTTCCTATCTCTTCGGAGAGGGAGCTTTCTGGTCTCTCTGACGGGGGAGCCTTCGAGGTGATGAGGCGTGTACTAGCCCCTGGGCTAGTACACTCCTCATCACCTCGAAGAGGAGTGTACTAGCCCCTGGGCTTAGTCAACGGACAGTTCCATTAGCTCCTCCCACTACAGTGCCTGCTGACGTCTCCTCCCACTCTCTTGCTCCCGGACCCAGAGATCCAACGCCTCAGGTTTCCCCATTGGGAATATCTTCCTCTTCCGAGGCTTCTCCTGATCCGTCAGGAGAACCCCCGCGTAAGAGGACATGTAAGAGGAAACATTTAGACTCCCCTGAGTCTACTACATCAGATACTGACTTGGATGAGTCGGAGGGATCCCCAAGGTCCTCCTCTGAGGATGTCTCATTTTCAGACATCCTTGAAATCCTGAAACAGAGGGGGAACTGGCCTTCCCTTAATCCCTCCGTGGCCGAGTCAGTATACCTGGAGGCATTCGGATCTCGACCCTCCACCTCCTGGGTGTCTCCGCCTTTTGACCCTCTCATGGAGGTAGTGGCTCGGAAGGCGTGGATGGCTCCAGATTCGGTGGAACCTATCCCTAGGAGACCTTCAAAATTTATCACTGCCCCACAAGATAGACAATATTTGACAAAGGGTGTCCCAGTTGATGCCATGGTGGTGGCTGCTGCCACCAAGAAGGAATTAGCTGATCCTTCAGTACCTGTCCATCCTCCTAATAAAGATTCTAGGACTATGGACAGGTACAGTAAGCGGATTTTTTCTTCAGCGACTTTTGCTATGAGATCGCTGAACTACTTATGCCACTTCACCCGACTTCAAAGAGACGTTCTTAAAGAATTGGGAGAAGTTTTACAGGATCCGTCAGCTGCTGGGTCTCAGGATAAGATTAGCTCACAGCTAGGAATCCTTAACTCCATTGCTAACTCCTCCATGCGGCTCATTTCTTATGCAGCCGATGGAGCGAGTAGGGCCGCAGGCACAGGAGTGGCTTTAAGGCATCAGTCCTGGATGCGGCTTTGTAATTTTGCAGACCCCTTCAAGGCGTCTTTCACAAACTCCCCCTTTGATGGCTCGACCTTGTTCGGTCCTCAAGTGAAAGACACTTTGACTAGATGCGAACAAGATGGCAAGACTCTTTCTGCCGTAGGAGTCCATTTCTCCACCCCTTCTAGACCTTACCCCAAAGGACAGAAGGGAGGGAAAATGTGGTTCCGCAAATCTCAAGGAGTCACGCCTGACACACTAAGTCAGTTTACCCCCAGAGGCAGAGGGGGTAACAATAATAGACGCCGCCCTAGGGGCAGAGGTGGTCCGCAGAATCAGCGTAGCAGAGAGCCTCTTTCTGACAAACCCTTCCAGCATCCCTGAGATGTTGCCCGATTGTCCGCCTTCAGAGGCAGTCAGGGGAAAACTATCACTGTACCCAATAGCCTGGCTTTCCCTTTCTCAAGACAAATTGGTACAGTCAATTATATCCGAGGGTTACAAAATTCCCTTTATTCAAACCTCAATTCAACAAAAGGGAACCCTTCCAGACGTTCCACCCGGTCTAAGGGAACTAGCAGTACTAGAAATATCAAAACTGCTAGTAAAAAGAGCCATCCAGCCAGTCCCAGCAGACCAAATAGGATCCGGAATCTACTCAAGGTTCTTTTTAGTTCCAAAAAAGACCGGAGACTGGAGACCAATATTAGATCTCAGCAAACTCAACAAGTTTGTAAAGAAATCAAGATTCCGGATGGTCACGCTTCAGTCTATTCTGCCCTTTCTGGGCAAGGACAATTGGATGTGCTCGATAGATCTTCAGGATGCGTACTACCACATAAAAATTCACAGACGCTCCAGAGGATTTCTCCGCTTCCGGCTGGGGACCAGTCACTTCCAATTCAGAGCCCTGCCCTTTGGACTCACTACAGCCCCCAGAGTGTTCACCAAATGCATGGCAGTGGTTACGGCTCACCGAAGACGTCAAGGATTCCAGGTGTTTCCATATCTAGATGACTGGCTCCTCACTGCCACCACCAGGCATCAGCTTCTCCAAGCCAGAAATTACACCATTCATACTTGCAGAGGGCTAGGAATTTCTATAAATTTCGAAAAATCTGTCTTGTCGCCTTGTCAATATATTACTTTTATAGGCACAAAATTGAACACCGTACAACTTTCTGCAAGGTTGACAGACCAAAGGATCTTGGACATTCAAAGACACGTCCAAGTGATTCTATTCAGCAACAAAATTCAGGCCAGATTTGCTCTGAAAGTACTGGGTCTTATGGCGGCCGCCATAACACTTCTTCCCCTCGCCCGCTTTTACATGCGGCTTCTACAATGGATGCTATTCACCCAATGGTCCTTTCAACAACTTCCCATGCGTCACCAGATCATAGTAACTCCAACTTGCAAAAGGCATCTGACTTGGTGGATATCGTCCCCTCAAATCCATCAAGGCAGACCATTTGTTCCTCTTGCCCCGGTTGCCACGGTTACATTGGGCGCCTCCTGATCGGGTGGGGGCATTATCAGGGCAGAATGGTCCATGGCACTTGGCAACCTTTCGAGTACCATCTGCACATAAATGTTCTGGAGATGAGAGCAGTGCTTTTAACGTTGCAAGCCCTCAATGACTCTCTTCCCCTGGGAACTATTGCAGTCCAAACGGACAATATGTCCGTAGTGTGGTATATAAACAAACAGGGCGGAACCAAGTCCTATCCACTGTGTCGAGAGGCTCTCAGACTTTGGCAATGGGCAATCTCCTCTCACCGGTTTCTGATAGCAACGCACATCCCCGGGAAATCCAACATCATAGCGGACAGATTGAGCAGAGCTATTCTCATGCCTCACGAGTGGTGTCTCAAACAGTCAGTGACGGAAGAGATTTTTCAGAAGTGGGGTCTTCCTTGCTGCGACCTTTTCACTACACCTCAAAACAGCAAATGCCCAGACTTCTTCTCTCTCTTCCCCCTTCCAGGCCATTCCCCCAGAGACGCTCTAACCCAAGATTGGCCCCAGGGACTTCTTTATGCCTTTCCATCTTTTCCGCTGATACCTCAGCTAATTCAGAAAGCAACCGCTTTGAGAGCCAAGTTGATTCTCATTGCCCCTTATTGGCCTCGACAGATATGGTTTCCTTCCTACATCATTACCTCTTGGTACAGCCATGGCATCTGGACCTGGTTCCAGATCTTCTGACCCACCAGTCGGGTCAACTGCACCAATCTATACCTTCTCTCAACCTCACTGCTTGGTTGCTCCACTTCCATCCTTAGCCAGGCTTCCTATGATTTTTAATCCTGTACGGGATATCTTAGTAGCTTCCCTAAAATCTTCTACCAGAAAGATTTACACTAGTAAATGGCGACGTTTCTCTTTCTGGGCAAAAGCTAGGAACATAGACCCCTATACTGCTCCAATTAATTCGGTATTGGACTTCCTAGCTGACATTTTTCATTCAGGATCCTCTTCTTCCACAGTGAAAGTTCAACTGGCAGCCATTTCAAATTTTCATATAGGCTTTTTGGACCACAACATTATGTCACATAAACTTTGCAAGGCATTCCTTCGAGGTATCTTTTTATTCAAACCCCCGGTTAGAGACCCCCACCACAGTGGGATCTAAATTTAATTTTAACATCCTTGATTCTTCCCCCGTTCGAACCTGCAGCTGCCTGTTCTTTGAAATTGCTTTCTTGGAAAACACTTTTCTAGTTGCCATTACATCTGCCAGAAGAGTATCTGAGCTTCATGCTCTCTGTGTTCGCCCTCCTATCTAATATTCCACAAAGACAGGGTGTCCCTAAGAACTAATCCGTCTTTCTTACCAAAGGTGGCATCACAAACTAACCTAAATCAATCCATTGATCTTCCAGTATTTTTTCCGAACTATTCTGATAGAGCTGAACAAAAGTTACATTATCTCGATGTTCACCGTCAGCTCAGATATTATCTGGATAAGACAAAAATTTTTAGGAAATCTGATCAACTATTTCTATCCTATGCAGAGAACAGGAAAGGCCTTCCAGTTTCTAAGGTAACTTTATCTAGATGGCTGTCTTCTGTGATCACTTACATTTATCAGCTCAGAGGCAAAGAGTTGGTTTCTAACCCAAAAGCCCATTCTACCAGAGCTCTGGCTACATCTACAGCTTTTCAAGCTAGACTTCCTATAGACACTATTTGTGCAGCAGCCACATGGGCCTCTCCTCATACCTTTGTTTCACATTACAAATTAGATTTGGTCTCCAGAGACAGAGCAAATTTTGGTTCCACCGTTCTCAAGAGTCTGTTCCATTGAGCCACCCAGGATAGAGGTGCTAGGGACGCGGTCCCATCCAGCAAGAATGAAGGTGAGCTTGACAACTTAACATTTAGAAGTTATGTACCTACCATAACGTTCCATGTTAGTTGTCTTCTCTCGCCTTCTTTCTTGCGTCCCGCCCTCCATCCCCCTAGCCTGGTCAGACCGGGAAGATTATACATCTTCTATTAAGACGTTATTACCTTTTTCTAGCTGTTCAACTCCTAGTGTCACTAGATTACGTTGATCCTTTCTAGAAGGTTTATGATGTTATTTAGTATCCTTATTTCTTCCTACTCTTGAGTTGGAAGAAAATACTGCTATTTCTTTAGCTACCAAACGAGATCTGAGTAATCTCCGCCTTGCATCATGGGATATAGGGTTGCCTCGAGCTGGTAAAATTAGCTCTCGAGCTTAGCAAGTGCCGAGTCGGAGCCGAGGATCGGCTCCGAACCCATCCAGCAAGAAAGAAGGCGAGAGAAGACAACTAACATGGAACGTTATGGTAGGTACATAACTTCTAATTCTCTGCTATTGTTTTATGTTGCTCCCACCATGGTGAATCTCTTCAGGCAAGGTTACGGCTCACTTAACAACAATGGCCTTATCCTCTCCAATGGAATATTGGAAAGGGATGGACTTTAGAAAGATTCTAGAGGCAGCAACCCGGTCCACTGTTCATACCTTCACAAAGCACTGCAAACTGGATTCCTTTTCAGTGCACATAGCAGGCTTTGCTAGGGCCATTCTCCAGGGGCTCCTGGATCCCTATCCTTCCAACTCCCAGGTAGGGTAAGCTTTTGGAATCTACCCAAAATGCCACTGAGGCAATGGGAATGATGAACACAGTACAGTTGTGCTAGTCCTGCTTATGTTTAACAGTAAACGTCCCTCCTTGTCACTGTTACAGTATTCATTACTCTAGGGATATCCTGCCGAGGATGACCCAGACGTCTAGCCATCATACCATAGCCTTGGCACCTTCCACAAGTATGTCCGATATATGTCGTACGTGCAAGGCATAAGGTACTTATGTGACGTATGGATGCTGAATCCTCAGAACGTCTTTGCCGCCAGTCCAGATGCTACTACTGAATTTGGCCTGTACATTATTTGCAGAGTTGATTCAACTACCAAGCCTTCTAAAGATAAGTACCCCACTGGGGTTCCTTCCTTTCTTTTTTCCTCCTTGTAGTATGTTTTCATGTCATCCAGCAAAGGAAAATGTGATTGTGGGAGGTAGAGCCCTCATAAAGATAGACACAAGAAGTATCTTTTTTGTTTGGGTGCTACACATGACCATACATAGTGAGATTTGTCAGGTGTTTGTCCCCAAGACACTCCACAGTCATCTGCTGTCCCTGTTTATTTAGAAAATCATTATCTGAAGCTTTTGGCTCATGGTAATATGGCCAGATCCATCTGCCTCTAAGTGCATCCACAACTTAAGAAAAAAATCCAAGAAGGCATGTACTGACCCTGCTGCTGTCCAACCTCCACTAGATGTCTCCATTTGGTTGGATGAAGAACCCAAGGACCATCCAGTGCCAATGTCAGTTCTCTCTGCTGTGACTCAGTTGGAGGCTGACACGGAGCTGTCTACCCGTATGTCTGATGAGGCTGTGCATACATCTGATGCAGATGTTGAGGGGGAATATAGCTGATTATCTTGGTTGGGCCTAGGGGGATTTCACAAATATTAGTTAGGGAAAGGGTCCCTGGTACCCTTATTGAATCTAGGCAGGGGGTTGAACATCCTAGATTTGTTAAAGCAGATGCTCCTTTAAAAAAGAAAAAGAAAGTGGCTTCTGTGGCTATGGATCCTCATAAAGAGGGTTAGGACTTTATCCAGGGGATGTTCAATGACCTTATGGCTTTAAAAACCCTGACAAGGGTTGTATGTCCCTGGTTCTGCTCCCTGGTCTTCCACCCCTTCTAAAAGGCCTAGGGATTCTGATTCTTCTGGTGAGGAGTCCTTGGCATATTCTTCTCAGATCCGCCCTCCTCTTATCTTGGAGTCTGATGAAGACTTACTGTCCCCCTGATTTTCCTTTTGAAAAATGATCTTTTGAAGATATAGCGGTCTGCATGATGGAACACTTTAATAGGACTGTTCCCAGGTTTCTGAGGTTCAAAGGAGAAATTATAAACTCTTGCAAATGAACTCACCCAGACCTTCTGCAGTCCCCTCGTGTTTTAGCTGCCATCTTAGATACATTTTTAGCAGCTTCTCAGGCTCCTGACTCTCAGTCTGTGGCTTGTAGGAAGCCAGACAAATTTTATAAAATACCTGAGGATCGTAAGTATTTGTATAAAAGTCCTTCATGAGGAAATTGGGTTTTGCAGTGTCTAAGCAAGCCATCTCCTCATAAATTTCTAAGGCCGTTTCTTTTTCCTATTCCTTTCATGGCAAGCAGCTTTCCTTTTCTGTTTGTGCTAGTTCTGCCAGGGCAGTGGCCTCTTCTGGTGCTTTTTTTAAGGGTCTTGATGCTATATATTTATACTATGCACTTTAGTCGAACCTAGTAACAATCAGAACTCTTAGGTCTTCTAACGGATTGTTACTCAAGGTTGCCAACTCCCACAATAGTCATGGTGACTCCCTCTGTTCTCACAAGATATCCAAACTCTGGACACTCTTCCAGAGACCATAACAAAAAACCCTAACCGCAATCAGTTCAAATCACTCATAAAGGAACACCTGACTAATCATTGGCTATGCTCTTGCTACTCTCCAAGATAATTATTAAACCTCTTCTACTACTGTTCTCAGCATTACTCCTGTCATCTGTTTATTAATTGTGCTTATATAGAAATTATTCCACTACTTGTATTGAGCAATTACTGTTTTTTGTACTGTTGATTGTATTGTTCTATTGACTGTATTGTACTATTTCCTGCATTGTATTCTGTTGTAAAAATATCTTTTCTGTAATACTGTGGAGCTTTTCTTCCCGGGTCTCCTCTGAAAACGGGCCCCTGGCCCAGTCGGACACTACCCGGTAAACAAAAGTAAGAAATAAATAAATAAATATATTGGAAGCTGCTGCTTGGTCTTCTTTTCGCACTTTTAACAAACATTACAAGTTTGATCGCATTGCCAGGGCCATCTTTCATGAGTTTGTGGAGGGTTATTCTCTGCCTTCTTCCTTCCATACTTTCCAGTAGCTTTTGTACTCTCCCAACAGTAAAGATTACTGCAGCACTGATGAGGAAGGACATAGTATAGTTGAGCAAAAGTGGCATAACAATAGATGTCCTACTTATCACTGGTACAGTATTTTGTCTCTCCCTCCTGCCCCTTGTTACTTTCTATTGCCTTCTTCTGGCCAGGGGGTCCTTCTTGCATCCTTTTCTTCTACTTCCCTTTCTGTGAGGTTGCTCTGGTTCACTTCAGTTCTGAGGATTAGGCATCTGAACCTTACACCTTGCACATAGGACATAACATTTATCGTATGATGCCTGAAAGGTGCAAAGGCTTTGGTATGTTGGCTGGACGTCCAGCTATCCTTAGCAGGATATCCCACGAGTAAAGAATAGTGCAACAATAAGAAGAAGGACATCTGCTGTTGCGGTAAGATCTTAATCACTTATAATATATTTGAATTCCTCACTGTCTCAGTACTGCGGTGGTGGTGCTGCGGTAGCATTGTCGCCTCATAGTAAGACATTGTCCTGTTCGATTCTCAGCTGGAGCATCTTCTGTGTGGAGACATGCGTGAATGGGCGTACTCAGGGCCAGCAACTCGGCACGTAAAAATCTACTGCTAATCATTAGCAGACCAGAGTTCTACTGTGGCGACCCCTAACTGGGAAAAGCCGAAAGACACAACAACAGCTGTCTCAGTGGCAGCACCCACCAGCCATTCCCCATGTTGAGCACAGCTGAGGTAGGTTTCAACCTCTTTGATTCAGTTGTTGTTGGATTTTTATATGATATTGTGATTGGCTGCAAATTTACTCTTTCTAAATGTTTCTGGCTTTAGGTACATTCCTTTCCTTTCTTGTGCAAGCGAAAAAGCCTGAATACTTGCTCCCTGTGAGAGCTGAAAGCTTCCCTCTCAAGATATACTCAGCCAATCAGCTGTCACAAGAATAGAGGAGGAGGGGGGAATCTGAGCTTTTGATTGCTGGATAGTACTGGGTTACCTTGGCATGTAACCATAGCTGGCTTTAGGCACCAGCAAAACCTGTAGTCGCTGGGGGCCGCAGCTACAGCGAGTTATCTTATGTTGTAACATGTCTGTCAAACCAACCAAAGCTAGGACAGCAATTGTGTTTACTTAATAAACTAGGTGGGTAATAACAACTTCTATTTATATCTCTTTAAAATGCAAAGATGTCTCTGGTTATAGTAACAGTGTTTTATTAAGTAACTTGTGTCACAATGTCATTAAATATTTTACCACTGCCATAGTGCCCATGGCTTAATTAAACCCTACTGGTGGACATTCTGTCCACCAGAACTAACAACATAGCCAGCTTTAGGTACCTACAATACCGGTGGCTGCAGAAGGGGGGCTTAATCATCCTTGACAATGGGGGTCCCCCAAAAGCTGGTTGGGGAAAATAAGGAGACAAAAATGTATTAATTTTCTGATTATGCTGTTTTAACCTGGACAGGGCTGTGATAAAGCTGATAATGAACATGAACAAAGTAAGCACTAGAGAGATCAGCAGCCCAGAGTGACTGATCTCCATGCATACCTTGGATTTTAAGATGAGCTGATGCTTCTGAGTTTCAGGGATGGTTTCTCTTTCAAAGAGTTTTTTAAATACTGGCAGAACACCAGATACTATAACTCTCATCTTCTTTGTGGAATAATTCTGCAAAATGTCAAAAATAATAGCAAAATTAAGGCGCAAAATTAGGAACGCATTTTAAGTATTACTCTAATTAATTCAAAAAGTTAATGGAATAACACTTTTTGTATCGGCATACATATTTTGGACAGTAAGAAGTATAAAAGCTCTGACTGAATTTAGAAACTGTTTGTAATCCTGAAAGATTTACCAGCATATCAAACTTTTTGCAAAGGACAGAGCAAAATTATGAGGTAAAATCAGGGAACATCTGTGAATTCAGGGGCAGTGACAGGTATGCATTACTCTTCAATGAGGTGAATAAAAGTGACTTAACCCTGCTGCTTTTTGATGACTGCTAAATAACAGTCACTAATCTGGTGTGGCAGTACCAGTGTTGCACAATGTATTGCTATTTGCTGTGTGGTTATTGCTTTAATTTCATCACAGTCAAACCTTAGAGGTGTGCACAGGAGTTCATTATAGTTTGGGTTTGAGCTAGGGACAGTGTAGTCATTATTTCTTTTACTTTTCTCACAGACCCCAGAGATGTACAAAGAAAGTTGCTATAGCTTGTGTAGGGGCAGTGTAATGTCTAGAAGTAACTAAATAGAATACACCAAGATGGGAGAAAACAGGGGCAGGACTGGAGGATGTGTCTCTGTGTGTGTCTGTGTGTGTATGTGTGTGTGTGTGTGTGGGGGGGGGGGGCTGAAACAGTAGGCAGTGCCTAGGGTACCATTTTAGCTAAGTCCAGCCTGTACATAGAGTTGTGATGTATCATTGTTGCAACTAAATGCCAGTAACTGTGAATGCCTCTATGAGATGGGTCAACATAATGTGGTACATAAGCCTTTTATAAAGTAAGAGCATTGTAACTACAGGTAAGTCTGTGCATATTACTAATAAAGGTTTGCAGCATGACCCGAAAGGTTAACTAGGAGGGGTGGCAGTGATAGGGTGATATTTAGAGTGGAAGTACCTAGGGGCCCCCAACTTAACATTTGCTGGGGCCCCCAAAATGCTAACACCAACCCTGCATATAACTCAAAATGCCACTGAGATAGTGAGGAATTTGAACATCAGTTCTTACAGGTAAGTAGAACTTTTTAAGCAGCTGTACTTTCTACCATTTTTCGAACTACAAAGTTTCCTTTCTGTTTCATGATCTTCACCTAGACTCTTTCTTGAAGTTTCTCAACCACTGTTAAGCAAGTGTGCTAAAGTCACATTCATCTTGGTTACTTTGTCTTGGCATGAGAGATAATGCTTTGAATTATGTATGCCTTTTGTTGGGAATACAGTCAAGTCACTGGATGTAGAGAAAAGGATATCGTTTTTGTCTCAAACTGTGTCTGCTTAGTGTTGTGATTCAAAGTAAGGGGAGCCATCTGGCTTTTTCCCAGCCATTACGAGGTAAAAAGCCTGATTCTGCGCAGGAAGTCTCAACCTCCTCCCTTCCTAAAATAAGTCAGACCATGTGTTGTGGAAAAAAAAGTTTCTTCTCCCTCTTTTTCACCACTTTTCAAGAGTATTGACAAATTCTTCCACCCCTTTAGCTACAGGTGGTTGCTGACCATGTGGAAATGGCCAAGAGTCTGCAACTGCTCTTGTGTGGCCACTTTTGGTCCGGTACAACTGGTTCATGCCAGGCCTGCTATCTCAAGGTCTCTCCATTTTCCAGTTTTGCCTTTCATTGATTGTGATAAACCCACAGAGGCAATTTTTGAATGCCCAGAGACAGAGATCAGGAGGTTCTTCCCTGCCCCCTCTGTCCAGGGTGTCATGGTTCTGTGTTTGAAACTGTTGTTTCCCAGTGTTCGGCTCTTCCTTTTCAGTTAATGCTATTAACCATGGTATGATTGCAGGCATTGCTCCATGTAGCTCCTGCACCCTTATACCTGGTGTCAGTTTTGCTGATGCTATTTATGTCCTTGATACCAGTTTCATGGGTGTTGGCTTTCTTGGTGTCAGTCCCTCTGATACTGGTTCTGATGCCATCAATTGCAGTCCGGGGATTCCTGACACTGTGCCTCATTCGGTTTACAGTTTATTCAATACCAGTTGCTCTGGACTGGTGTCCTGGATGCCAAAGGCCACATTTCTATTCTATGCTCCCAGTACAGGGAATTTAGGCCTTTAAATGAGCTCCCACAATAGGAGCTTGGCTCCTCAGGCCTTGTGCAGTCCTCCACATTCTGATCTTAACAGTGAGAGGGTAATTTATTCCTCAGATTTTGAAGGCTCCTCTGTGAGTAACTGATTCATAACTTAACCAACAGTAAAATGAGGAGTCAGACTCTTAGAACAATGCAGCCACAAGGACTGCAGTTGACATCAGCTTAAAATGTTTTTGTTTTTTTTTTTCACAAGAGGGCAAGTCCCCTGCACCCATGTGACTTAGCTATACTAATTCCACTGCTACACAGCTATATGGAGAAGATAATCTTAAAAAGGTTAAAAGATGGCTTTCACAGGTGTGATGGAAACCAAAATACTAATGCCCAAGACTCCAAAAAGCTGCACATTCATAGACTATTAGTATAAAATACAACAAATTTATCACTGTTGTACTTTGCAACAAAACCGAAATTAACTCTACAGTAAAGAGGGATTTTGCCATTATGCCTTCATTGCCTTGTATCAAAACCATTAGGACAAAACTGGTATTTTTTGTGGAGTTATTTAAAATAAAAAATGTTGTGCTTGCAGCCAAGGAGCACGGCTTTTACTGGTTGACTCTGCTCGTGTCCTTAGTTGCCAGCATATATTTTTTTATTTTGATTAGTTCGGCTTATATCGTGGTCATCGAGTGATTTTATTGTGGAGTTCACATTTCTTGGCTTTGTAACAGTACTGGTGTTTTTTGTTACATGTCACACAAATATGATCTCACTGTGCAATTATGTAAAGTTAAATGATTTTGAGAATTGCATTTCTGAAGAGTTGGAATTAGAGAAATATGATTCCTAATTTCCTTGTATTTTGTCAGAAGTAGGATTCCTGTTCCAGTCTCCCTGCCAAGAACACCAGAAAAAGCTTTGGCTTAAACTAAATACACTTTGCCTTTTTTGGACTTACCTGTGTAAAACTTGGATGGTGAAAGCAGGTTAAATTCACTTCCTTCCACCATAAAATTGTAAATTCAGTGAGTACTTTTCAGCTGTTGCAACAGAGAAGGGAGATAACCAGCCAACCTTGTACTCATTGTATAAAGATGGCTGTAGCTGGCTTGCATGCTCACCCCACACTCTTTCTGGGTAGTGTTTCACTTGGTAGCTATCCTAATTAGACAACCACCACTTCATTAGGTTGGATGAAACTGGTCACAGTTGTCAAGAAGCCTGTCGATGCCCCCCAGAGAATATTCCATTTGCTCAGAAAAAACAAAACCAGATACCATGGTCTTTGCAGCAGACCTAAAATGACTCCAAGTCATCATAGCCCAGCTGCTCATCCTTAAGACAAGGAGTCGTGCAGAATGGGCAGATTCAGGAATGTGTATTTACATCTGCCTTGCTGTTTTTGCAGATTCCTGAAATGCATGAGGAGTTAGAAGTGTTGCCTGATGAGTCATTCATAGAAAAGGTAGGGACTCCAACCTCCACCAACATGAAGATATGTAATGGTCTAATTGCTGTACTGTGAGACTGAATGAGCTACTCTTGGCACAGGATTTGGCATTTTTATTTCACTGCCACTCCTGGCTCTGCGTAACTGACTTGGCTGAGGAAATTGAAATAACCTCGTTAGACTCCCTTTTTCTGATCTCTTCCTGTTTGTAAAAGAGGTAAAACAGCATCTTAGCATATGAAGACGCAGGGAGAATTCTTAATGCTATGGGAGTCTAGTTCCACCCATCAGAAAACTCTCTCAACAGAATGCAAAGGAGCCTGGATATGGTTCTGAAGATGCACAGTGCAGTTGTCATAGCAACGATAGGCTGTTGGAGAAAGAAAAGTAGCCTTCCACTCCAACTCCAGCAGGGTTGAGGTCTGAAAGGTAAGGGTCTTCCCTATTGTCCAAGAGGCTGTAGTTAACCCACAAGCAAGACATCAGCAGTGCAAAGGGCTTGCCAGACTTTCCCTCACTGGGGACAGTTATGCAGTTGAACAAAAAGGTAACAGGAGCCATGTTGAACAAAAGATCATATATTGTTAAACAAACTGTAATTGAGAGCTGTAAAAAAGGATGGAATCTTAAGTATGGCAAAGTTAGTTATCAAAAAAGCATTTTGACATTCAACAGTATTCCATATTCATCGCTGATGGTCTGCTTACAAATATATAAGATACATCCTGCCTACATTAATCAGTTATGTTGCTAGGTCTATGAACTACTGGCAGACTACTTTACAGCTGAGTTATGGTAACTGGAAGATTATTATCCCAAGGTTAAAAATTCAAAGAGGGATTCCAAGGTGGTTAGTTGTTGCTATTGCTGATTTATATTGCCTTTAACCCATTAAGCTGTTTACTTAATAGACTAAGCTGTTGTTACAACATAAATTCCAGAAACCAGCTTTGCTCAGAGATGTCTTATCTACTTTTTTGGGATGATTTAAAATTGTATGACTCATCAGACAAGCTTCTGAAAACCAATCTACAAATAGTTAAAACTTTCTCAGATGATCTAACAGTGACATTGGTCTTGATAAATGTGCAAAAATAGTATTTGTAGCAGGGAAGCTGCAACACTAAGAAAATATCAACCTGGGACAGGCATGTAATATAAAGGAACTTAAACAGCAGGGTGTGTATAAATATTTGGAAATAGATGAAGGGTTGACAGTAAAACATGAACAAATGAGAAGAAACCCTTAGAAAGGAATAGTTTAGAAGACTAAAGCTAATATTTGAAACCACCTTGACATCTAGGAATAAACAGTGTTGGGCCACCTCGAAATTAAATATTTATATAGGTCTGAAATCATGGGACTACACACATATTTGTTGACACCATAAGGTTCACACACAGTAAAAGTTCTAAAGCTTGAATAGAAGTCTACGATGACCTCTTTGCTTTGTTTAACACACTTTTATATGCTGTTTAAAGTATGCTGCTGTATCCATATCCTTAACTTTGCTTGTAGTAGCATTTCATATCTTTTAAGTTTGTTTGAGGTAGCATTTCACTTCAGACACTGGGATTATTCATCTAGTGGCAGTAGGTGCTTACCTGGTTTGTCTGAGCTGGGAAGCACACAAAAGAGCTCTAAGTATCTTTTTACACGTCTGTTTTATACTGTTTCAAAAAATGTATTGTCTGCTGCAGCTTTAAGTAGTTAATTGCAATATATTACATTGTATCTGTTAGTTGTAGGCAGTTTTTGTGATCTTGTTACACTTGGGCACCAAACAACTATTCTACATTAAGAAGGTGTTTTTCTGCACCCTTGTGGCAAAAGTGTGCGTATCTAACCTGTCTGAGTTGGTGATTGCTGGTGGAATGCTTATTGTGTGCATTGGTAGTTAGCTTAAAACTTGTTTCCTTTGCTTGTATTTAAGCCTCATATTTACATGGTACTGCTGTTTGGGCAGTGGTGGTTAGCAGTGCCCTTGTATATATGCAAAAGCCTTATAGCTCAGTTTTTCCCTAAACAGCTGTCAGGGACACCATTCCAAGCTTTTCTGCTGCTCTATGAGGAACTCAGTTGTGCACTGAGCAGTGTTGCGTTATTCATCAACCTTAGCCTACACAAAGTACATGTCCCTCTTGTAGTCTTGGTGCTACCAGCACAGTCTTGTCAAGTTAACCCATTCCCTTCCCTAATGAAACATACAGTAAGAGCCAGCTGTCATGGGCAGGCAGTTTCCCATCATCTTTCTAGCCAGCTTGATAGACATGGGCATCCTAAGGCAATGTAGCAATTCTCTCATGTATACTGACAACCACTTACTCCTGAAACAAACAAATACTTTATATGAGAGATATAGTTACACTATGAAGTTGGAGTCAAGATTTACATATAAGGGCAAATTGAATACCAAACAGGCTGTCAGCACACACACACTTCCCACATTAAATAAGAACATGACACACAAACCCACATATGCAGAGGTACTCGCTAGTAACTTGCCAAAAGATCAGAGGCCACCCAAAAGGAAACCACTTGCATACACTGCAAAAAACAACTGCAACACATACACACACACATACACCAGTGTCTCAACAAATTAGCTCATAAGCCATAACACCACAAAACCTAATGTATTGGTTAGAGGTGACGCCATTGTGAGAGACACTGATGTTCCCCTCACCAAGCTGGAGCAGGTTACAGTTAGCCGCCTGTCAGGTGCCAGGATCTGTCAAGTTACTCAAGCACTCAAGTCACTCAACCACAAGTACCAGTATGACTCAGTCATAGTCTATATGGAGGTGAATGACTTCAGACATACCTCACTGAACTATATGTAGAGAGACATGACTGAGCTCTCAGGTTATGTTTCACAGGCAGGTATAAAGCCTAGCCTTAAGCAGCATTCTCCTCTTCCAAGGATGATGTCACAATACAAACAAAAAAATGATTGACTTCAACAATTGGCGTAGCATCTGGTGTCAGTCCAAGGGGATCCAATATCTGTCAGCCTGGGAAGCCATGGTCAACAGGCCATGCTGCTTTGGCAGAGATGTTCTGCACCTGTCTTCTTTAGGCATTTTGGATACTGGCAAAGGCATTAGCCACCTTTACTATCCCTTTTTTAGGCATTGTCAAAAAAAGTCCCAACATAACAAAGTCCTGTCTAGATAAACTCGAGGTACTGCTGCTTAATGCCAGGAGTCTGAACAAGAAACTGCACTCCCTGGAAGCACTCCTCACTTTGGAAGACGCTGATGTCTGTGTGGTCATCGAGGCATGGTTCAAAGGTGTGGAAAGCACCCTGGCCGTGCAGGGCTACAATATCTTCCATATGTTCCGACCACAAACCGAGCATTAAAGAAGCAAAGGAGGAGATGTATCAATCTTCATTAAGGATAAGTACACCTCGAGATTGGTCGGACAGTATGACTCTCTTGAGATACTCCATGTCTAATGAACTATAGGCAAAGCCCTCCTGCCATGCCATAGCTAGCTATAGGTCCCCCACCAAGAAACAGGAAAGGCACACCACATACCTGGACTTACTAGAGTCACTTGTCGTACAGCCCAGCACCATACTCATGTGTGATTTTAATTATCCTACCATCAACTGGGAAGCATACACTGCCACAAACATGCAGGTTCAGAGGTTCTTGTAATTGTCAATGCAAATGCTCTGGAACAACTAGCCAACACACCTACAAAAGGCTCAAATGTCCTAGACAATACTAGTCACTAACATGGGAAAGCATTGCACCCCCCACCCTGTGTGATGTCATTGTCTTGTTCGATGTAATTATAAGATCAGGTACTCCATCGGTTCAAAAATGCTTAAGAATTTTTCTAAGACAAACTCCCTCCTACTAAGGGATGGTAAAAGAAGTTTCAAAGTCCCCTCGAATGCAGATAACACAGACTCCTACACAGAATTGTACTCCAATGCCCTGTATAACCACTTGAGCAGTTGTATAGAATCGTCTGTACCTGACTGGATTAAAACCAGGTCTTGCCAGAAACAAGCCACCCTGGTGGACCCCTAGTGTAAACAGGCTATAAAACAAGAGAAATTAATGTCCAAGAACAATAGGGAACTGGCTCTGCAGAGGAAGAAATTCCGATGTAGCTTAAATAAACAAATTGGAGATCTTGTCAAGTCCTCCAAAGCTAATTACAAAGCAAAAATAGCCTCCCTAACTAAGAATAATCAAAAGGCATTCTTTAACTATGTCTGAAATCTAAAAAGAAATACCCAGCTATGCGCTAAACTGGTTGCGGATTGCACCACTGATACACAATTGAAGGTAATACCCAACATGCTAGCTGACAGATTTGGAGCAAACTTCACCCCTCTGTCCCCTCCAGTCATCCCCTAAAGTGTACCTGCTACCAATCCTCAGCCTGTTACCTTAAGAGAGCAAGTCATGTCAGTGCTCTTCAAGGCCAAAAACACGGCATCAGTGGAGCAGACATCATCCCAGGATGACTTCTAAACAACTTAAAATATGACCTTGCAGACTCACTTGGATTCCTGTTAAACCAGAGCCTGAGAACTGGCTATGTTCCAGTGGAATGGACAACCGTAATCCCTTTGCACAAAGTGGAACTGGAACCATCAACAAACCCTGGGAATTATAGGCCCATAAGCTTAACTAGTCTCAGCTGTAAGGCCATGGAAAGAATCATTATGGACCTTATTAACAATGATATAGGTAATCTCTAAACTCTGGTCCCAACCCATCAGATTCATTTAAGGTAGATCATGCCTGTTAAACATAGTTGACTTCTTCAAGAAAGTCTCCAAGGCCCTGGACTAGGGAAGACCGAGTATACCACCTATGTTGACCTAGCCAAGCCACATGATGCAATCCCTCACTCAGGTCTTTTACAGAAACTCTCCCAGTTGGGAATTAACACCTACATTACTAGATGGGTAGCCAACTGGCTCACCGACAGGACACATACGGTCAAAGTGGGTGTCTTCACCTCTAGCAAAAGACCAGTCACCAGTGGTGTACCACAGAGTTCTGTGCTGAGCCCCTTACTGTTCAGAATTTATTTCCCAAATGTCCAGGCAAACTTGGACAACCTGTGGCTGACTAAGTTCACTGGTGATTGCAATTGGTAGCAATTACTGAGTCCCCAATGATGTTAATATACTGCAGACAGGGTTAATGCAGACAAATGATTGGTTCCAAAGCCATGGATTAAAGCTAAATGAAAAAAGTGATTCCCTTTGAGAAAGCTGACATCCCTGCTAAATACAAGTGCCCCCCCCCCCCCCAGTGTAGACCCGGTGGTACATGGTTTGGGTACTCCACCACAAATCCACAGTAGTAAGGAAATCCTTGTGTGTGGCACATCTTGTAAGTAAAGGCATCACATCTAGATCTGAGGATGTTATAATTCCATTCTACTTGGCACTCATCAGACCAATAGTTGAGTACAATGCTCCCTTTTGCAATAACCTCACCAGACACCTGCAACAAATGGAGAGACCACAGAGGTTTCTCACCACAAAATTACCAGGTACACAAAATAAGTCTTAAAGCATAAAGACTGAAAGCCCTGTCACTGTATTCTGTCTCCTACAGGTTGGGGTGACCTGTGCCTGGCTTACACTGCAGTTTCTGACCCAGCCCCGATGGAAATACTACACATTAGTAAATCAAACTGCACGAGGGTCACTCGCTGCAGGGATCTTAACCTAGCCTCTGACATGAACACATCATGCTGGAGAAATAGATACATCTCTGAGAGACCAATAGATGGGTGACAGCAGATTCACTCCAATAGATGGGTGACAGCAGATTCACTCCTGGGGTGATGCCCATGTCCCTCCTGGACAGAAGAGGTCATTACTAACTACTATAGACCCTTACCTCTGCGATTTTCAGTCACCTAACCACCAATAACTTGGGATAAAAATGGCTAGGCTTGTAAGGGCTCTAGGGCCATTGGCCCTAGTAACCTTCTATGAACCGTTGAAAAGGAATGGGAATAGAAATCAAACCAGAAGTAAATGAGAATCAGACCACAACAGAAAAGTGCCAAAATACAAAATAAAGATTGTAAAGTAAAGGACGTGAAGAAAGGGAAAGATAAATCTGCCATTATAGTGGCAAGTAAAGAAAACTCTTGAAACAACCACATGTCAAACACGATTTGATGCTTGAATGGTTAAGGAGAGGTTAATTCAAACCAAAGAATGAAAAGCTAATAATGGTGACCCAAGATAGTGAACTAAATATTCACTGCTTTACAAAGCTTATAGAAAAGTGGGAGAAACAGACAAATGCAGGTTTTGTAATACACAGACCAACCATCAGTCGACATTCCACTTACTCTAGCACTCCTTTGTGGTGGAAAGGATGCAAGCCATTTATGTTCTCATTCACAGGTGGCTCCTGGTCTTCTTTGCACTTCTCCCCTTTCCTCTGATAATGAGGTTGTTCCAGAAAACCATGTTTCAAAAGACCAAAAGTCATACTCGTATCCCCCTCTAACCCAGGCAAACATGGCTTCCTCTGCCTAGACCATAATTGCTGGAGGAAGCTCTGTGCTTTTAATGTTTTCATATTGCTGATGTCTCTCCCAACCCATCATGTAACTGTCACTCAGTAATACATTCAGTGAAGTTGGTACAGTTGCTGATGTCTCACCCATCACGTAAATGCCATGCAGAACTTATTTCTGTAAAGTTGAGTGCATGGGTTCTCTAGCTTAGCTGCAGTCCTGCATTTTCTGATAGAACCGTTGTTGTCATCACCTCTTCTCAGAGACCTTCCCCTCTTGTAGGGAAAAGTAAACCAGCTTTTCTGTCTGGACACCTAACAAGAGAATGGATCATTTTTTATTTACCTTTATTGTTTCAGTTCTCGCTTGAATGAGATTTTTAATATAAATCTGGTTTAGTCTTCCATCAAAGCTTATTTAGTTGGTATATCTAACTTCCATGTTGGCACCAATTCATGTTTGATTCCTTCATGGTATGCAAGGCCTTTTTCTGAGGCAGTTTCCATATTAAGCTTCCCATTTGTGAGCCTATTCTGTAATCAGATTTTGTTTTATATCACAAAATGGTCTTGTACTACATTTAAAGTACTTGTCCTTGAACACCCTTTCTTTAGTTGTCATTATTTCAGCCAAGATGATTTATGAATTGATGACACTGTCTGTTGAAGCTTCCTCACATACCTTTTTTCACAAGGCCACTGTGGCACTTGAAACATCTTTCTTTTATGCCAAAAATAGCTATTGAATCTAATTTAAACCAGGCTTTTAAATGTGTCTGTTTTCTCTGGATTTTCATGGTATCGGTATCCTTGGAGGGTTATTTGTGGATAGAACCAAGTCTTTCTTCATAGGTGATCAACCATATAGCTCCTTTGCAAGATTAAGTCTGGTCAGAAGTTTTTTGAGCATGCTGTTTCAAACTGGTTAGCCAGCTATAAGGCCCATTCCTCTATTTTTTGGACTCTTTCCACAGCAGCAGTCCCATCCACTACTGCTTTGATTTGTGTGCAGCTGCAGCATAGCCTTCTGTCACACTTTGTGAGGCACTTCAACCTAGATGTTTTTCTCTAGTCCTGGTATTCATATGGGGCCCACTGTTGTCAGTGGTATGTTCCTGTGTGTGTGTGTGGCCACCCGGCAGTGTTAGCCATGGGCTTTCATCTTTTTGTATAAAAGGCAAGACCTCCTTCTATTAGATATAGAAGTTATGTGCTTAAGATAATGTTGTAACTGTAAGAAGGTCCCTCGTTTGTGACATACCCTCACTCTGATCTCCATCTTTGGTGCAGTTGGTCTGGAGTCTAACTTAACTTTTTCTCTGCTTCTTCTGCTTGCTGAGTATTATAACGGGAAGAATTGAAGAACTAGACTGTGTAGTATGAGTGTTGCATGATGGGAAAGGGTGGGTTCATAAATGCCTGGAAAACGTCATCCGCCAAGTCGTGTCCATGTGTGAGGTATTAACTCTGTTGGTTACTGGAAATAAACTTCTTAAGGGTCTTTTGTTAGGTGTAGGCACTTAACTTTTGTTTCTTTAATATCTGGCTTAGCAGTAATCAAGAAAGGTAGCATCTCAAAGAAAAATGTAACTTGTGTTCACACATTTAGCTCTAGAGAGTCTTCACTCGCTAACATAATTACAATGTGCAACAGCAGCTCTATCCATCTATATGTTACTATAGTAAGTTGTTGTATGTAACCCTTCATACTGACAGTGCACTTTTATTTGGCTGGACAGATACATGGTTGATGCTGCAGACCAGGAGAAGATTGAAGCCTCCAAAAATGAACTCCACAACTTATTAGACAAACAGCAGTTGGCGGGAATTCCTGTAAGTATTCCACTTTTCTGGCAACTTGGCATATCCTTATATTTGAATTACTGTTTCTCTAAAGGCATTTTTTTATTATATTTATAAGCATGGAACGATGATTTTTGTTTATATTACTAGGGTCTCATATTGAAAGTCATCACCAAATTGTACAGCACTGGTACATTTAGATTGCAGAGTCACCTTCAAGCCACTGTCCAGTCCTGAAACTCCCATGGATAACCCCAAATTGTGAGGATGGGTCAGTTCCTGAATCATAACAATGACTCAGAGTTGCACAGTATTACTTGGGACTCACAATGTTTTTTTTTTTCATTTTCAGCTTATTTCCTCAAGACCCTCCCTCAGGTCAGACAGCAATGCCTTTAGAGTGATGCTGTATGACAGCTGGTTATCGTGGCACAGAAATGACACATGCTCATGTGATGAAGGAGTCTGTGACTCCAGTGACTCACTGCACTCTCTCTGCTGTTTCAGGCCTCTGTCACTGCTACAGAAGAATCTAATGCTTATTTTAAATTGCACTCACACACAATGATTTTGATTGATTTGTATTTGGACTTATTGGACCTCTTAGTTCTCTCTTTGTATAGAGGGCCCATGAGTAATAACTGCCAAAGTGCAACTTGAGGTGGTTGAATAACTCCGTCTGACCCCTCTCCCCACCTTATGAGACTCTGTGCAGGTAGCCTGGCTAGGAAATGAAACAGCTTGTTCTCCAGAAAGCTGCCTTTTACGACACAGGTGATATATGTGATCTTGACAGGAAGTGGTGCCCTGGAATCATGTGACATTGGAGACCAAGGCTGCCTGCTGAACTTTGAGCATGTCAGCCGCAACAGGACATCAGGGCATTACTAGTATGGCAATTTTTATCACTAGATCCCAAACACACACTGCCACTAAAGGATATGACCTCCCCTTTATTTTTTTTAATTTGCAACAGCTAGTATCAGATCTAGCAGACAAATAAGTAAAAAAAAGCAAATTTGAAATGAAGATTTAGGTTTGGTACGATACTGTGCTAAGTTATTTAGCAGATGTTGCTTATTTTAATTACTATTTTTCAAGGGGTCTTACCTGTTAAGTTATTTTTTCCATATTTTTGGAATATTGCACCACTTTGTTGCAACGGTGCTAGAAGCAGAGGTGCAGCATTTGTAAGGTTACACACCTAATGTAGTTTCATTGAGGCTTTTCTTCAGTAATAGCCGAATGTCTGTAATTTTAACTCTCAGGCTACTGTCACGTTTACAGTTTGTATTGAACATTTCTAATACTGGCTTCCCTGGAGCTGTACAGCTGGTATCTTTAATGAGCTTGCTTAACAAACGTATGGCCTGTCAAGTGGAAATCATGAATATTTTATTGTGATCTTCCATTAATGGTGGCCATAAAGTCCAGTGAACCAGATGGGGGCCTTCTTTTTCTGTGCTGCAAAGGAGTAGAAACAACTGTTCCCAAGTGATGGGGTGGGGGTCAGGATTGGTCATTGATGACATCATTAGTACAGAAAGAGAGACTGGACTCTTTGTTTTAGAGAACAGTTATCAGGCAGTGTGAGTTTTTGACTAGGGTGCGACAGTGTTCTGCCCGTTTAAGTGCATAGTAAGAAATTCAACTGAGTAAGTTTTAGCTACTACATATACATATATTGTGTGCATGCTTAATGTATTATGTATAGTTTTTTTTTTTGTTCTAATTGCTTAATACTTTATTTATTTACATTTGTTTACCAGGAAATTCCGACTGGACGAAGGTCCTTTTTCAGCGGATGCCCGGGGAGAAAAGCTCCACTTCATGTACATGATAAATAAAGATACAAAGTTGCAGCAGTAGTAAACAACATTACTGGTTGTTGGCTTTAATACAGTAACTAGATGTTGATTATCAACAGTATATACAGTAAATGTTGCAATTTAAGATAGTTCCTTGTCGTTTATAATATCGTTTATAACATAAGTTGTAACAAAGTTGTCAGACAATTTTTAAAGTATGCAAAGTCAACTAGCTTATTCTGACTGCGGTTAATAATACCTTTAGTTGTTTAATTCATTGATTAAATATACTGTAACTTGAAATTATAAATATTGATTAATGTACTCTGTTTTGATTGTTGTTTGTAATGCGAGCTTTTCTCTGTGAGCCACCATTGAAAATGACCCCCAAACCAGTTATAAAAATGTCAGTTACTATTCAGATACCAAATTGTAAGCAATAGTCAATTTTTGGGAATTAACGTTTCATTATTTTTGTCATTTTACATAGCTTTTCGAGTGCATACATATCATTTATTTTATTTTAAGAGTTTTTATCTTTCAATTAATTTTTTTTTTTTTTAATAGTTATTATTTTTGTTGTTCTCTCTGTTTCACTGGAGATACCTCCCTCCACACCAGAGAGATTGCCTTTTTGTTTAAGCATGCAAGTTGAGTTTATCTCAGTGGTCATATCTGAACTGACACAAAAGCTATTGGCACATTTGTACTTCTGCTTTTGTGGCTTGACCACAGAGTAAGACCTACTGTTGTTACTATGGCTCTTGTACTGCAGTGTTCACCCCATTCATGATACAGTTGGAAACGGATGCCACTCTGTGTCAGAAGCTGGCTCATTCACAGTGTTCAGTGTGATTTAACACTGGGTTCCCTTCTGTGCAGTACCAGTGGTAGCAGTACAGGTGGTGTCATGATGAAGTTATGTCTTACCAACTTGTGAGACATACTGACTTCCTGTGGTGCATCACACTCCTTCCTAAATCTGGGTATTGATACAAGAAATGATGGTTATGCTACCAACACTAAGAGAGAGATGGAAGGAAAGATCCCTTTTTCTTACATTTCTGCAGTATTTCATCTTAATGATGGATCCAGAGTGAGTCCAGAAAGCTACTGTCTTCAGGTCACAATTCTCTGACTAGAATTACTCATAACTGACAACTTAAGTATAAATACACACAGAACACGCCAGGTTGGGAGGGTGGCCTAATGGTTAAGGTGTTGCCCAAACAAACAAGGTACACAGTTTTGAGTCTCACAAGGGATAATTGGCTAGGCTTAAAATGGCTCGCAAGGGCAGTTAGCCTAGTACTAATCTATGAACCTATGAACCTAAGTCACAGTTTGAGCAAAATAAAACATACAGTAAAATACCACAAAAGCATCATTTGCAGCTCTTCAGTGAGTAACAGACGCAAAAACTGTTTCAGATTTTCTCAGGAAGCTACAAATTCAGACACTTATGCAAAGAATACATTTTGAGTAATACCGTATTGCTCAAGCAAGTGTGCTACAAGTAACATTTTCTCCACAATTTGCATGAAAGCCATTGGTAACTGTGGTCAGTAGCATAGCCAGAGAAGGACTCAGCTGCTCTGGGTACAAAGGGTTTTTTTGGGGGGGTCAATCAACTAGTTATGATCTCTCATAATGCAATACTGGCTTTTAAAAGCCAATGTTATATTTGGGGTTAAACCTGAGCATTGTAGCACTGTGTGTGTGGGCTAAACTGTAGCAACTGCTTACTGCATTATAGAGAGCACTTTGTTACAGTTTAAACGTAAAACAGTATATATTTTTTTAAACTAAAACCTGTGCAACTGTAACACTCTGTGCAGGGAGGGTATAAACTGTAGCATCTGTTTGCCACATTTGTAGCAAGCAGTTTGCTACAGTTTAACATAACAATTTTGTATAGAGTAAAACATGAGTGCTGTAGCACTCTGTGCAAAAAGGGTATAAACTGTAGTGACTGTTTACTACATTTGGAGTATACTGTTTGCTATTTCTTTTTAATAAACTGTGTGGCAGGCTACAAAAACAGGACCTTAATGGCTGTGGCGGGGGGAGTTGTCATGCATCTGGCCACGTGGTTGGTGTGCCAGTAGAAAGAATGTCATTGGGGCATGGACTGACAGTAATAAGCTGATCAGATTGCTACAATATACAGTATAATAGAGTGAATAGCTGAGGGGTCGGGGTGCTGGTTCTTGGTACCAGCATAGGGGCATTTGTTGAGTCGGCTACGCTTTTGACTGTGATACTTGATAAGAGTGTTTTTTATGCTTCTTAATCATATCAGAAGTTAAGTTCATCAAGCTACTACTTTGGTGATGCAGTATAAAGATGTTATAGGAAAAAGAAACATAGACGTTGTTGTGTTGTGGGTTCAGAGGTTTAATTCTAGAGCTTGTGACCAACATAATGCCTTCAAGGAGCTTGATTGCTGTAACCTTCTGCTGAAGTTTCCTGTTTCATATGTGTGTTCGTAAGTATGAGTCCATTCCTGTTTCATATGTGTGTAAGTGTGAGTCCATTACTTTTCATCTAATCTAAAAAAAACTTTTGCACTTTTAGTGTAAAACACAATTAGTCAAATCAAATTTCATTTAAAACTTCACATACACTTGTTTTTAATTATAATAACTCCACAGTCGCATAACAGCAGAGAAAAGGGAGAACTCTCTATACAGTAAATCACTGCGAATGCACAAAGATACAAACTGTTGGAGTTGGTAGTGCAACATAACAGTAGGCATTAGCAGGTAGCAGTACTGATCAACACTAATTTACATGGTAATTTCTATAATCCAAAACAGAACCATCAGTGGTTTTCTATAGACGTACACATTTTTATCAAGTCTGAAACAAGTTTTTTTTGATGAAATGTGTTTTGTATCAATTGTGACACAGTGATACTTTTTATAGAAGAAATGTGCTGTAGATCAGATGTACTACACCCTTGTGTGTGTGTGTCTGTGTGTGCTGAAAAGTTCTAAGCCTGACCTATAAAGGAATGATGTGAAGAAACTTACAAGTGGTTCAGTATATTCACCCTGAAGTTCATCACACTTGGCATATCGTGTCTGAAGTTTCGGTAACCCTGCTAAAAATGTCTGAAGTCTGGTCACTGAAATCCTACTCCGCTGCTCCAGTCACCTCCAAATCACTGAAAATGTTCCACTGCCCTTTCAAACTCTTTTTAAGGTTTAGAAACAGGAAATAGTCAGATGGAGCAAGATCTGGTGAGTAGGGTGGATGGTCTATGCACTCAAACTCCAATTTTGTCAAAACATCCATCGTTTTGCCAGCATTGTGAATAGGTGCATTGGCTTGCGAAAAGAGAACTCGTTTCCACAGCTTCCCTCTTCTTTTTTTTTCAGTGCCTCCTTTAATCCACAGCAAGTTACAGTGGTATTCTGCATTAACTGTTTGACCCCTTGGAAGATAGTCAGTCATTACAACACCTTCCTGATCCCAAAACACTGTAGCTATGACCTTAACTGCTGACTGTTTGGGTTTTGAACTTTTTTGGCCTTGGTGAACCTGGACTACTGTTTTGTCTCAGGATCATACTGGTATAACCATGTTTCATCAACAGTAACCAGTTGATGTCCTTCATGGATGCATCTGCAGTCATAACAACTGGGTTGTCCTGTCGTCAGGCAGCCCTTCAGTCGGCCGGATTCCAAAGTCCGGGTCCGGCTGATGTCGCACTTCACCAGCGTCATCTCTGTTGGTCTATAAAGGCATCAGCCGGCGCCATTTTCCTCAGTCTTTCTTGCCGCGTGGCAGCAGGCAGAAGCTGTTCGCAAGTGCCGGTCGGTCGGATCCAGAGATTACTTCTACGAATACTAGCGAAGACTTCTAAAGCTAAGTACCCGCTGGGGACTCTTTCTTGCCTCAGCCGATGTCAGAAAAAGTTAATAATTGTTTAACCTGTGGGAAACAAATACCTCATAAAGATTTCCACTCTTATTGTCTGCCTTGTTTAGGCCCAGCCCGCGACGTAGCAGCCTGTTCGCCTGTGCTTCATTCAACCGTGACGCTTGGGCGTCGGAGTTTGCTGAACAGTTTTCGGTTCTGATTTTGTATATTATGCCGTGGATCCTCCGACTACCCAAACTGCTAAAACGCAAAGATAAAGACCGACACTCGATCAGCGGTTTAGGCCGAAACCATGGTTAAGAAAACTGATCAAAGTACAGCTGAATCTATCACTACCACTGAGGCCCCTGCTACTTCTCTTGAATCGGCCTCAGAAATTTTATCCACTACGGTGGTTGCCACTGACTTATCAGACACCATTCCCTTGGATGTCTCTAGCCCAGCTGGTGCTGCTAGGCCTCCAGCAGCCATGTCCATTAAGGCCTTTGCCAGGGCTAAAGCAGCCAAAACTACTAAAACAGTGCCTGTTAAACCCCCTACAACCAGGCCCTCTTCTAGTTCACAAATGCTTACTCTGGCAGAAGATTTAATTTCATTAATTAGGGGATCTCAATCTCACCCAGACAGGGCCTCTCAGCCCCAGAGAAGAGACCTAGGGCAGAGCCCCGAGCCTGTGTCCTCTGATGATTCTGCCGATGAATCAGACATAACAGACCAACCAGAGGCTCCTTTCTCCAATTATGAAGACTCAGATGCTGAAGAATCCATTCCAGCTGCTTCCCCACCAGAAGAATTCTCCTTTGGGGAAACCTTACATGCCATGCGAGAGCAGTTCCAATGGCAGCAGCAGGATTTCTCCGACTCCAGAAAAAGACTTAGGACCTTTCTGCACCTTCCACAGCACAGGCCCTTATGTCCTCTCTGTGGTGGACGATGCCTTCAATGATGTCTGCTTTGCACCAGATTCTTTACCTCCAGCCCCTGCCAAACCAGACAGATTTTACAGGGTACCAGACACTCATCACCACCTTTACAAGGCCCCACTTGCAGACCCCGAAACTATATCCCAGGGTCCCAGGGCAGTAGCCTCGACCACAGCTAAAAACCCTATTCCTTCTGAAAGGGAAGCCAGGTCATTAGACAGATGGGGCAAAAAAGTCTACACCTCAGCTACTCTCTCAGCTAGAGCTTTAAACTGTCAGTTTCACATGATACAATACCAAGAGTTTATGCTTGATCAGTTAACAAAAAAGCTATCCTCTGATGACTCTATTGATAAGAAATATGTATTAGAAATGGTAAATAACATACAACAGGTTAGTAACCATTCCTTAAAATGTGGCTATGATGCACTGGAGGCTTCATTTAGATCAGCCATGACTGGCACAGTGATAAGAAGACATGCATGGCTAAAGGAACAAGCCTTACGGATCATGTTAAAGCTAAGTTATTAGATGCTCCTATGGATAAGACCAGCTTGTTTGGTACACCTGCCCAGCAGGTAATGAAGAAAATGGAAGAAAAGGCAAAATCTGGTCAAGCGGTTAAAGATTTCTTGCAGGTTCAACCCCAAGGTTTAGCAGGAACTGGCCTGCCAAAATTGGTCCTTTCCTGACTCCACAAGATCCCAAAGGGGCAGGAATAGGCGTTCCAGAGGCAGAAACCAATCCAGAGGAGGTGCCTACAGAGGCGACAGTGGCAAGGTAACAACAGAGGCACAGACACAACCACTGCCACTACAACAACACAACCACAGTGACACCAGGGAACAAATAGCAGCTCCATTAGGCGGCAAATTAACCCTATTTTCAAGAACTGGCACTATATCACAAAAGACAAGTGGATTTTACAAACCATAGATCAAGGTTACGGTTCCACTTCCACACTTTACCAGTCAAAAGAGGAATGCCAAACCTACCTCCAAATCAAAAACAGAGGCTCTACAACAGATAATGCAATTAGCAAACATGAGAGCTGTGGAAAGAGTGCCAACAACAGAACAAGGAAAGGGATTCTACTCCAGACTATTCCTAGTTCCAAGAAAGGAAAAAGTTGGAGACCTATTCACCTGTCCACCTTAAATACATACATCATTGTCCCAAAATTCAAAATGCTGACACTACAGCAACTTCTTCCCATGCTGGGCAAGGAGTGTTGGCTGGTAACTCTAGATCTCAAGGAGGCATACCTGCACATCCCCATTCGACCAATTTGCAGAAGATACCTCAGATTTCTTGCAGGATCAGAGCATTATCAATTCTCAGCATTGCCCTTTGGCTTATCTAAGAGTATTCACAAAATGCCTGGCATCAGTAATCGCCCACTGCAGACTACAGGGAATTCAAATTTACCCATACCTGGACGACTGCCTGCTACAAGGGGACAACAAAAGCAAGCTGACAACAGATTTACAAAGGGTCATTTACTTGCTACAAGCACTGGGATACACAGTCATTTTACAAAAATCAAGGCTGATACCATCCCAAACAAGGACATTCTTAGGCGCTGAATTGGACACAGTAAGACAAATGGCAGGCCTAACTGCAGAAAAACAAAAGAACTCCCTCTTTACTTCTTGGCTCTAACAAAACAGAACAAGTTAACAGCAAGAAAAGTACTGCAGGCCTTGGGCTTCATGGCATCATGCATAATCTTGGTCCCACTTGCCAGACTACATATGAGAAAACTACAGTGGTACCTAAAGAATTTATGGTCCCAACACAGACACAGCCTAGAAACAGAAATTCCACTAATTCCATGCTTAAAACAGGAGTTCCTATGGTGGGCTCAAGCATGCCAGTCAAACCAGGTCTACCTGATGTCAAGCAAACCAGACCATCACAACAGATGCTTCAGACCTAGGATGGGGGCCCACATGCTGGACAAATGCGTGCAAGGATTGTGGGCAGGATCAACTTCACCTGCACATCAACCTAAAAGAAATGCTGGCAGTAAAACTGGCAATCCAAAAGTTCAGACCATTTCTCAAAGAGGGCCAGTTGATGATAAGGACAGACAACACCACAGTCATGTGGTACATCAACAAACAGGGAGGCACTCATTCATACCCCCTATGCAGAATGACTTTGGAGCTGTGGAATCTAGCACTCAGCTACAACATCCAGTTACAGGCAATATTTGTACCGGGAAAGGAGAATACTCTAGCAGACATATTAAGCAGAACCACATCGGATGCCCACGAATGGATGCTACACGGACATCTTCAAGACCATCTCAAAGAAATGGGAATGCCTCAGATAGATCTATTCTCAATCTCCAGCTCAAAAATTCTGCACAAGGACATTCCACCCACTGGCATGGAAAGTGGATTCGCTCTCCTTCAGCTGGAAAGGCCTAACAGCATATGCATTCCCACCTCTTCCCTTGATACACAAGGTATTACTAAAAATCAAGGAAGAGCGTCCAAGGATAATCCTGATAGCTCCAAACTGGCCAAGACAACACTGGTACCCACTGCTGAGGAGCATGTCTCGAACAATATGTGGCCAATACCCTGATGCCTTTGATGTTAACTCAGAACAACTACAGCATCATGCATCCAAACCTAAAACGTTGCAACTGACTGCATGGAACATCACATAGCAGCAGCTAATCCAGAACTTTCCCAAAGAGTTAAAGATATTATTCTTGAAGCCGCAGACCTTCAACAAGAAGGAACTATGCAGGAAAATGGAAAAGGTTTGTCATTTGGAGTACTGAAAGAGGAAAAGATGTGTCAAACATAGATATGCCTAACATTCTGGAGTATTTGGCAGAACTTCTACATACAGGCCTGTCCTACTCCTCCATCAAGATACATGCATCAGCTATATCAGCAGAATACAGCTTTGATCCACCTGTCTTTTCACATCCTTTACTCAGGCAGTTCCTCAGAGGAATCAAGAATGTAAAACCTCCAAGGAAACCACCATTGCCAGCTTGGGACTTGAACTTTGTGCTAGAAAAGTTGACACTATCTCCGTTTGACCCAGCAGCAACTGCAGACCTACAGCATCTATCGTGGAAAACTGCTTTCCTACTGGCAATAACCTCAGCCAGGAGGGTTTCTGAACTTCAGGCCCTAATGGCAGTACAGCCCTTCCTGATCTTCCACCAAGATAGAGTGTCCATGAGGACTAATCCTACATTTATGCCTAAGGTGGTATCCAGAGTGTCTTTAAACCAGGCAATCCACCTACCTACCTTCTTTCCCAACCCACAAAACAGGGGAAAGAATACTGCATACCTTGGATGTACTGGACAGAACAAAAGTAGCAGAAAAACTGACCAGCTTTTTGTAGCCTATGCAACAGGAAGGGAAGGAAAAAACAGACAATCTCCAAATGGATAGGAAATTGCATACGATTCTGTTACTCCTTCCATGGAAAACCAATTCCACAGAACATAAGACCTCATTCTACAAGGGCAACAGCCACTACCACAGCCTTCTTACGAGGGAGTGGCAACCAAAGACATTATTGCTACTTGGACCTCCGTGCATACATTTGCCAAGCATTATAATTTGCCTCTATATTCCAGATCGAGCAGGGTTTGCCACTGCTGTACTGCAAGGGATCTTAAACACACCATAATCTAGTTTTCCTCCTCCCTAGTTGGCTATGGTATTCTACCCAGTTGTTATGACTGCAGATGCATCCATGAAGGACATAGTACAGTTTTGTACCTACCATAAATGTAGATGTCCGAACTGGATAGCATCTGCAGTCATCCTTCCCTCTGTGGTACTCCTAGGGTGTTTACCCTCCTAATAGCTAGCTGGTGGGAGTCTTTTATGGTGTATTTGTTTGTATAGATGTACATACATGCTTATTTTTGTGTTTACCTCTATCTTTTTGGAAACATTGGCATTTATCCAAATTTTAGCCTTCAAGAGGGCAACTGGCATCTGGGGCAAGAAACACTGAGGAAAATGGCGTCGGCTGATGCCTTTAACCGAAGACCAACAGACGACATCAGCGAAGCGGACCGGACTTTGGAATCCGGCCGACTGAAGGGCTGCCTGACGACAGGACAACCCAGTTGTTATGACTGCAGATGCTATCCAGTTCGGACATCTACATTTATGGTAGGTACAAAACTGTACTTTCTAAAAAGTTGGCACCAGCTCAATAAAAATGCTGCAAAATCAACTTGGAAGTGTCCACTCAACATTTTTTATCATCAGCATTCAAACATTTGGGCACCCACTTGGCTGACAACTTCTACATACCCACCTACTCGTGGATTCTAAACCCATCACATTCCCTGGATATTGGTAGTGTCTCAGCAATTGTTTTAGCTGATATTCATCGATCTGCCAAAATCAGGTCATGGACATGGTCAACAATTTCAGTAGTCGACACAGTTTGAGGCCTCCCAGACCTTGCTGTATCTTTGGTCTTAATCTCCACTCTGAAAGTCTGCACACCACTTCTTCACACTTGAGAAAGAAGGGCACTTGTCACTCAATGTTTGCATCATACATTCATGGATTTCCTTTGGAGTTTTCTTCTGCAAGAATAGGAACTTCATGACGGCTCAGAATTCCACACTTGAAAATTCCACACTTTTCACTGATATGGTTCAATCAATAATCTCAAACAGTGTCAAAACATAGCGTTACGATTCTGCAAATTGGCACTTTACAAGATGAAATAACCCTCTTTTCAGCTGTGGAGGCAAAATAATGCTCACTCTCTCTCTTTTTATATATATATATATACACACACACACACACACACACACACACACACACACACACACACACACACACACTAAAGGGTAAAAAGGTCACATAGACAAACCAGTAAAAACTGAAAGAAAACCCAACCAAGCAAGAATTTTTACTGTTTGATACTTTAAGCCTTCTGAAATGGAGGCCCAAGGGATATATGCAAATTTCGCTTTAAGGAAGTAGTGTCTCAACTAGGTGGATTCTGAATGTCCATGACTTTTTTTTACATTTTAAGTCTTTATAGATACATTCAGGCCAGTAAAGCCAAACCTCACTAACTGTGGAAATGCATGTTTTGGCCTTTTTATTGACCTCATCAGCATAGCATAAGTGAATAGTTTAGCTATACTTCAGAAACACAGGTTCTTTAAATCCAGCTGGTGCACATAAAGATTAAGATCCCTGCAAAGCTTCCCAACTAACATCCAACCAAAGGGTAAAAAGGTTGTACGGATGAGCCATTCAATAAATACTGCAAGAAAAACCCAGCCATTTTAGAGTTTTCACTGTGTGATACCTTATACCTGCTGTAATGGAGGTGTATGGGGATATGTGCAGATGGACCCTTAAGGACATCAAGTGCTGCAGCTAAGTGGCTTCTGAATGTCCTTTTTAAGTCTGTGTTGAAGGAGGGTCCATTCAGGCCAGTAAAGCCAAATCTCACTAGCTGCAGACATGACTGTTTCAACCTTTTTATTGCCCTCACCAGCACGGCATACATGGATAGTTTAGCTATACGTCAGAAACACAAGGTCTTTAAACCAAGCTGATTTGAATATTTCACATGGGCCTGCATTGCAGGAGGTTTAGCGTATACACACACATAGTATATATATATATATATATATATATCATGTAGCTCATACATATATATATATATATATATATATATATATATATATATGTGTGTGTGTGTATATATGTATATATATATATATATATATATATATATATATATATATATATATATATATATATATATATATCTTTATATATATATATCATATATATATATATATGGCCACATCACGAACACATATCCACAACAGCATATATATGAACACTTTATATATATATAAAAACACCTCAAATATATACATTTCCGACCGCTCCATACCTACAAACAACTGCTATACATGGGTCAAATAGGGGTATATTTTGCAGTTTGTGAAGTTGCAGCTCGGTGTTCACATAAGTGGGTTTATACGTTCTGGCCACCGACATATATATAGGTAAACACATATATATATATATATATATATATATATATATATATAGGTTTACCTTTATAATGTTGATTATGTATTATAGAATGGCCACATCACCGAACCGTTTCCACAACAGCAGAACCGTGAACACTTTAAAATGTCGAAAAAACCTCAAATGTCGACATTTCCGACCGCTCCATACCTACAAACAACTACTAACATGGGTCAAAAAGGGGGTGAGATTTTGCAGTTTGTGAAATTGCAGCTCAGTGTTCACGGAAGCAGGTTTGATATATATATATATATGGGTCTACTTCAGTAGACCAAAATCCCACTTACCCGACTTTCAAAACACCAAGTCAAAAAACCTGAAACTCCAGAAGACCGCTCAGAACACCAACAGATCAGTATGGGTAAGTAACCGCTCACCCAACCTTGCAAAAACACTAACACCGAAGCAAAGAAAACCCACTCATGTGAGGGACTTTGCCCCCCCCCCACAACCCTCTAACTAAGTATAACAACTCCGAGATAGCACTACCGTGGAGGTAAGGGACAGAGGTCAGCATGCTGCCCAAGCAGTTACTTACTTACTTTGTTACTTACTTGGGAGGCATACATATGTCCTGTAGTTATTCACTTATGTTTTGCTTTTCTAGTCTCTCTTCCTGATCTTTTCTAACATCCTCTGATTAGTTATTGTGCAGTATTTTATATGACCTATTAACTCTCTCTTTTTTTAACAGCAGCTTCTGTTCTAGATTCAACTAAAAACTCTACCAGAGCAGGTCTTTCACTTGGGAATCCCCTTACCCTTTCTCTTTGCCTGTACTCTGATACCAATCCCTGATGGGGAAGCAGTCTCTAACCTGCAGTCCAAACATAATCTTGGCCTTATCCCATTCAATTACCTTTCCGTCTTTAATTATGTGCTCCCAATACCTTGTTTCCTTTGCCAGTTTTCCATTAAATTCCAGTCCTCCAGCCCCCTCTTCTCTATTTTCTATACCGTTTCTTGCAGTCATCCCTATTAGCAAAATCGTCCTTCTCCATTCTCCTTCTCTTCTACTTTTATAAATATAATATTCTGTATGGTTATTATTTCCCTTAAGGATCTGCATCCAAAACCTCTCTCTCTCTCTGTTTCTTGGACCCCCCTTCCAACTTCCTTGTTATCCCTTTTCATTTTAACTTATAACCTTCTGCTTGTGTTATATATATGAGCCTTAACTATGTAGCTATAAAAAATCCCTTCAAATGCTTGTTCTATTGGAAGAATGAGTTTGTCATACTTAACTCTTGCTGTCTCCCCCACCCAGATAAATACCTTCAAATCTTTATCATCATCTACAACTTCTCTTCTGGTTGATAAAAAATACACCTGACCCATGTATAAAACTAAAGGGACTGACAACTCTTTCACTACTTGTATATTACTATACATATTTATAAAGAAGAACTTCCAGTTTCTTAGTTTTTGTATTATTCTCCATTTTTGTTTAGTCTCTTCCCAAATTCTTAACTTTTATAACAAAAGCTTTTTTAATCCATACTTATAAATACTTTATCTTATTGTCTCACCATAAATCTATGGGTATCGCTGAACCAATTTGTTTGTGGGTACATAATTTACAACTATAGTTTTTGTTTTAGCATCCTTAATTTTATACCTGGCAAAGACTTGAAACTGCCTCAAAATGTTCCACAGCACTGAAAATGCCCTTATCTGGATTTATCTTGTATAAAATATCATCTGCAAATAAAGCCAGCTTTTCTTGATTACCATTCCAGTTATATCCTTGAGACTCTTATTTTCTTTGCTACTGGTTCTAAATGTAAAGCAAATAAAGGGGAAAGAGGACACTCCTACTTGTTTTCTCTTTTCAGACACAACCTATCAGAGAGTAATCCTCCCACTTTAATTCTTGTCTCCAGTCTTTCATATAACCTCCTAATTAACCTTATTATTGCTTCAGGGAATGCAAATTCTTCCATTGCCCTACTCATAAAATCCCAGCTTACTGTGCCAAATGCATTTCGTGCACCAAGACCCACCAACACGTTCTTCCTCCTTGTGTGGATCATCATTGTTCTATTAATGTTGTTAGATGTTTGCCTCCCTTCCATAAAACACATTGATACATATCCGGTTTGAAAATGAAATGGGTCTGTATGAAGCTGGGTTTGATAAATCTTTACCGCCTTTGAGTAATGCAGCCAATACTGCTTTTTTCAAGATGTTTGTGTTTCCCCCTCCATTTAAATACTGTTAAACAAAATCTTCCAGATCTTTATCACTTTCGTCTGTCATAACTTCCACAGGAATGCTAGCTGCTCCTGGAGAGTTGCATACAGATTGATTATACATCACTGTTTATCTCCTCTCCTATGTTATTTGTTGTTGTCACCTCTACCTCTAACCTTGGCATACTTAAATCTTAAATAAGTATTTTCATTTGTGCAATTGTCTTGATTTCCAGATTTCTCTGCTTTATACAAGTTTTCGTAAAATTTCCAAAATATCCCTAATACCTTTACAGGATTTCTGAGTTTTTTTCTTGTTCTAGGCTCCTTACATTTGGAGACTACCTTTTCTACTTTCTGTTTAAATTGTTGTGCTAAAGTTGTTGTGCTAAAGTTTTTGTGCTGTGGGGCCATTGTCAAAAAATAGTTGCTTAACAGCAGCCTTTCTAAACTAGCTGTCCCTTCTGAAGAAATTTCTATCTTCTCTAAAAGCTCTCAAATAATTTCCACTACACATTCTGTAAATTGCTCTCATTTTACTGGGAAAATGGGAAAGAATAGACTCTCATTTTTACTTCATTGCCCTGAATTGATATCTTCCTTTTTATCAGTGCATGATCTGAAATAGTTATTGGATGTGTGTCAAAGCTTTCATTTAAATGCATGTGTCCCTGTGAAGTATAATTTCTGTCCAATCTAGCTCAGTTATTGCATCTTGAGGAATAATATGAAAATTATATCAGAGTTCGTACTACTCAATACACATCTTCCGAACCATATATTTTACTAAATTTCTTCAGAAATCTACAGTCTTTTGTTTTATTTTTCCTTCTAGGTCCCCATGGTACATCCTCAATATTGAATATCAAGTTCCAGTACCCACCTATAAGTAATACTGCCTGCTGAGAGACGATTATTTCTCCCAAAAATTTCTTAAGCTACATAATAACAGTCTTTGGTGGAATATAAATACAAGCCAGCATATTACTCCTACCTTGCCAATAGCCGCTTACTACCACAAATCTGCCATTATTATCTTTTTCCCCCCTTCTTCTCTCACTATTGGAGCCCCTCTAGCAATTAGATTATTATTCCCATTTTCCTTTGTCCGTGATATTCTGTTGTATATACATCCTAAAATCCATTTTTTGTCAAATTCACATGCTCATTTCTTTCCAGTTGCATCCCCTGCAAAATTGCTATTTGCAGTTTACATTTCTTAATATAATTCCGTAATCTTTCCTTTTTCTCTATATCTGTAATGTCATTTACATTCAAAGATAATATTTATAGTGTAACCATTATAAATAAAAACTATTGTTTCCACTTAAACATGGCAGTTTGTGCATTTCCAGCATTTGTGTTACATGTACACACTAATGTTTGTCAGGCTGATCTTTTATACTGTTGTTCTTTCTCATCTCCATTTGAACCTGTATCACATTTTCAAGACTTTTTGTTTTAATGGAAATCCTCAAAAAAAAATAAATTTTCAGAACACTTCCGTCCCCTGTAAACACTGAACAAATGCACAAAGCTTTGTACATCTTCAGAAATTAAAGTTTAACCGTCAAGATGGGAACAAATTGACAGCTGCACTCACAGGCATTACCTAACATAAAATTAAGGCTACCTGTGCTAATGCACATTACAGCCTGTGTTTCCCTTGGTTGATCAGTGCTTGTTCTTTTCATATCTCAATTCCTTTCACATGTGGAAAACGGAATGAATGATTTCAAAAATCATTAACTTTTAGCCCTAAGATGAAATATACTTGCTTTCTTCAAATAAAACTAAATTGTACACTGCTCTTTTAAATGCTTTAAAGTATTAAGGCTGCTAGTGAGGTTGCTATCTGTTATTCACTTCCCATAATTTCAGACTTTATTTTTCACTGAACTTTGAACTACTATACATTTAGATTTTGCACGTCACTCAACAAAGAATGTTCAGAACTCTCAAGAATAATTGTTTGCACCTGCAGACAGTAGGTAGAAGTAGTTAGCAATGAGAAAAAAATGCAAACATCTCTGCATATGGATGAAGGGATCTATATAAATTTCACTCAGAACACAACATATAACTGCCTTCAGCTGCAGACCTCTCGACTCCCACTGAGAACATTTGCTAATGGAAAAACAAGCTAATATATTTGCAGGTGCAAGAAACTTAGCATTTTGTTTTAATTTTCAAGCCTGCTTGCTTTACAAAAAAAAACTTTTGTTAATAGCTTAAGCCAGGGGCATTCATCTAGACATCAAGCATTGTAAAAACAAGAGACATTATCTTAATTCTAATATACTATAATTGCCCTTTTACATCCCACTCATACCTCAGCAGCACATGATCACAACATATGAACTTAATCTTGATTCTTCCAAGCCTTTATTCTCTTATTTTACTAAATCCTATATTTTGTATAAGTAAAAGGACTTGTTTATTTGTTTCATAAGTAAAAATATTGAAATAGTCACTGAAAATACTCCCCACATTTAAAATACCCCTGATAGACACTATACAAAACTGCATGTTACTGTATAACATGTAGTTTGTCATGAAATGTTTTATACAAGTACTCATAAGAACAAAAATTGTTTTACTTAATTATTTTTCCTTTTAGAGTCTAAGTATTAATGATATAAAGTGAGTTAAATACTTTACAGTTTACCCACAAGTTTAGCAAAGTCAGCAAAAGTTCTATGGGTTTTATTGTTAGAAGAATGAGAAGCAGAGTTTCCTTCTGTTTCCTATCTCCGTTTTTATTTATTTATTTATTTAACATTTGTTAACCGGGAAAGTCCGACTTGGAACAAAGCCAATTTCAGCGGAGGCCCGGGGAGAAATGCTCCAAATGCATGTCTTTGTAACGTGTTTTTGTTAGATAAACCTTTTTAGTTCCTCCTTAGCATAGTCTGCATTAAAAATGTATTTGATCTACAAAGCAAAAGTATTCTGAAGACAGGTGGATACTGCAATTTTTGAATGTCTTACCTGCCTCTCAGCATTTCTTGATTACAGGGATGAATTTGCTTCTCTTCTGCCTGGTGTACAATGAATAATCATTTTCCACAAACATAGTGCTGACTCCAATTTTTAATACTTATTCCTTCTGTCACATTTTTGTCGGAGTCAACTCTTTCTGCTGGTATAATTGCATAAGAAGGCCCATTGCAGCCTCTCTTCTCCTAACTTTTATTATCTTACTGAAGGTAGACTGGACCAAGGGCCTATCTTCAGTTATGTCCTTGTTATTGAACAAAAGTTGTAACTTGTGCACAGGTTATACAGTTGACCAGTTGACGTATAGAGCATGATGTTAAGTTGTCAATCTCGCCTTCATTCTTGCTGGATGGGTTCGGAGCCGATCCTCGGCTCCGACTCAGCACTTGCTTTAGCTTGAGAACTCCTTTTACCAGCTCGTGGCAACCCTATATCCCATGATGCAAGGCGGAACTACCTCAGATCTCGTTTGCCGCTTAGCGAAAGAGGTCTCCTTTTTGCCAGCTGAGGTAAGTTGATATTGTTAAAAAGCTTAGTCAGGGATTTATTTCTCCCTTATTCCCCTTTTTATAGTGTGTAGTGTTTCTACAGCCCACCCTATTTCCCTTATAGTGAAAAAGTTTTAAATTCTTTTTATAATTGTAAAAGAGTTTTAAGTTAGGCCTAGACCCCATTGCTTAATCCCTACCTGTGTGTCTGTGTGTTTGGGGATTAATTGTGTGATTGTTGGGGTGTGTGTGACTTTCTTCCTCTAGGACTATGTCTAAGGAAGGCAAGGTCTCAGGCTTCAAGAAGTGTGACTCGTGCTGTCAGAAAATGTCTCTGACAGATGGTCACACTTCTTGTGTTTACTGCCTGGGGCCTTTGCACCTGCAGGACTCCTGTGCTTTGTGTCACTCTTTTAGCCAGAGAGTCCTGCAGGAAAGGAGGAATAAATTGATCCTCCGTGGCTTACTTAAGCCAGAAGGTTCTCCCTCTAAAACAGGGTCTAGTAAACCTTCTAAGCCTCCGAAGGTTCAGGCTACAGTATCCAAGCCTCCTCCGGTGGCTCCGGCTCTGTCGGAGCTGAGATCGACTCCGGCTGGAGCCGATCTTTCTGCTTCTAAGGTAGTGGGTTCAGCACCGATTGGTTCCGACACCCGATCTACTGTGGCCTTGTCGGCTCCGGCTGGAGCCGACACCTTATCCAGCATCGGAGCCGAGAAACCTTCGGCTCCATCTGGAATTCAGGGGACTTCGGCTCCGATGACTTCGTCCCGAAAGAGATCTCGGTCCCCTTCGTTGGAGAGTATCCACTGCCCGGGTCTCCTCTTTTGTCGGAGCGGAGCCATCGGAGCCGATCTTCGAGATCTTCCAGGCTGTCTGACCACGACTTAGAGAGGGTGGTAAGCAGGCTGTTAAAGTCGCAGGCACTGGCCCAAATGCTCCATAGCCCGTCTCAGCAGACTTTGGCTATTGCTTCACCCCTTGAACTTCCTCCTCCGACTCCCCACCAGAGTTCAGAGCCGGAGCTTCTCGGGACAGCAACTGTTTCTGCACCGGAGCCGATACATCCTTCGGCTCCGTCGTCTTCGGCTCCGATCTCCTCCTTGAGACCTTCCTTGGAGGGATCCGGTCGTCGGGTTTCCCTGGTCGGCTCCGAGGGGGCTAGTGGCATCGGACCCTTGTCCGACCCCGCTCTCCCTCTCGGGGCTTCGGCTTTGGTAAGCTCGGCACCGACATCGGCCTCGGAGCCTTCCCTCTCAGTGGAGCCGGGAATTCCTGTGTCCTCGGAACGGGGATATTCCGGTCTCCCGGGGAGGGGAGCCTTTGAGGTGATGAGGAGTGTCCTGGCTCCTGAGCCAGGTCAACGGTCCATCCCTCTAGCTCCTCCCTCTTCGGTGCCTGTAGACACCTCTTGCCGACCTCTTGCTCTCAGGCCCAGGGATCCATCGCCCCAGGTTGCCCCATTGAATTTCCTCCTCTTCGAAGTTTCTCCTGATCCTGCAGGTGAACCCCTCGGAAGAGGACGTAAGAGGAAACACACAGACTCCCCTGAGTCTACTACATCTGATACCGACTTAGATGAGTCGGAGGGTTCCCCACGATCCCCCTCCTTTTCAGACATCCTTGAGCTCCTCAAACAGAGGGGGAATTGGCCATCCATTGATCCCTCCGAGGATGAGTCGGTATACCTGGAGGCTTTTGGATCCTGACCCTCCACCTCCTGGGTGTCTCCGCCTTCGACCCACTTATGCAGGTAGTGGCTCGGAAGGCGTGGGCAGCTCCAGATTCTGTGGAACCTGTCCCCAGGAGACCATCCAAGTTTATTACGGCCCCTACGGACAAACAGTTTCTTTCCAAGGGCGTCTCTGTGGATGCTATGGTGGTGGCGGCCACTAAGAAGGAACTTGCGGATCCTTCAGTACCTGTCCATCCTCCTAACAAGGATTCTAGGACCATGGACAGGTATGGAAAGCGGATGTTTTCTTCAGCGACCTTTGCAATGTGTTCGCTGAACTACCTTTGTCACTTCACCAGGCTTCAAAGAGATATTCTCAAGGAACTAGGTGAAGTGGTCCAGGATCCTTCTGCTGCTGGGGCTCAAGAAAAGATTGCCTCACAGCTAGCAATCCTGAATTCCTTATCCAACTCCTCCATGCGGCTCATATCCTATGTGGCCGATGGAGCGAGCAGGGCCGCAGGCACAGGAGTGGCTCTTAGACGTCAAGCCTGGATGCGGCTTTGTAATTTTGCGGACCCCTTTAAGGCGTCCTTCACCAATACCCCCTTTGATGGTTCGGCTTTGTTCAGACCTCAGGTGAAGGATAACTTGACCAGGTGTGAGCAGGACGGTAAAACTCTTTCTGCCGTTGGAGTCCATTTTTCCACCCCTTCTAGACCATATCCCAAGGGTCAGAAGGGAGGGAAGATGTGGTTCATAAAGCCCAAGGAGCTACACCGGACACACGTGGTCAGTTTACCCCCAGAGGCAGAGGGGGTAACAATAATAGACGCCGCCCTAGAGGCAGGGGGGGTCCTCAGAACCAGGGCAACAGGGAGTCTCTTCCTGAGAAGCCCTTTCAGCACCCCTGAGGTGTTGCCCGACTGTCCACCCTTGGAGGCAGTCGGGGGAAGGATTTCACTGTACCCAGTAGCCTGGCATTCCCTCTCACAAGATATGTGGGTACAGTCGATCATATCCGAGGGTTACAAAATCCCCTTCGAAAGGTATCCCGTACCTCAACAATCCTTTCCAGACATCTCACCCGGTCAAAGGGATTTGGCAGAACAGGAGGTTTCAAAGCTCCTAGGAAAAAGAGCCGTCCAGACTGTTCCGGCAGACCAAGTAGGAGCCGGCGTCTACTCGAGATTTTTTGGTCCCCAAAAGGACGGGAGATTGGAGACCAATATTAGACCTGAGCAGTCTAAACAGATTTGTCAAGAAGGCAAGATTCCGGATGGTCACGCTTCAGTCCATTCTGCCCTTTCTGGGCAAGGACAACTGGATGTGCTCTACAGACCTTCAGGACGCGTACTATCACATAAAGATTCACAGGCACTCCAGAAGGTTTCTCCGCTTCGCTAGGGACCAGTCATTACCAATTCAGAGCCCTGCCCTTTGGCCTCACTTCAGCCCCAGAGTGTTTACCAAATGCATGGCAGTGGTCACAGCTCATCTGAGACGTCAAGGATTCCAGGTGTTTCCTTATTTGGACGACTGGCTCCTCTCCGCCACCACCAGGTGTCAGCTTCTTCAGACCAGAGACTGCACTCTGCAGCTTTGCAGGAGTTTGGGAATTTCAGTAAATTTCGAAAAATCTTCTCTGCGGCCTTGCCAATCTATCACCTTTATAGGCGCAGAATTAAACACCATCAAAATGTTAGCCAGACTAATAGATCAAAGAATTCTGGGCATCCAAAAATTCGTTCGGATTCTATTGCAGAGCAGCAAGGTAAAAGCCAGATTGATACTAAAGGTTCTAGGTCTTATGGCTGCGGCCATTGTTCTTCTACCACTGGCTCGCTTCCACATGCGTCTTCTGCAGTGCATGTTATTCACTCAGTGGTCGTACCACAGTCTTCCGATGAGGCACGAAATCTTAGTCACACAATCTTGCAGAACTCATCTGAACTGGTGGATATCTTCCCCTCTTCTTCATCAGGGCCGACCCTTTGTTCTCCCTCCTCCAGTTGCCACAGTTACTACGGATGCCTCTCTGATCGGGTGGGGGGGCATTATCAGGGCAGGATGGTCCACGGGACGTGGCAACCCATAGAATACCATCTGCACATCAATGTCCTGGAGATGAGAGTGGTGCTTTTAACGTTGCAAGCCCTCAACAACTTTCTTCCCACGGGGACTATTGCAGTACAAACGGACAACATGTCCGTGGTCTGGTACATCAACAAGCAGGGCGGGACCAGGTCCTATCCGTTGTGTCGAGAAGCTCTCAGTCTTTAGCAATGGGCAATCTCCTCTCATCGGTTTCTGATAGCAACGCACATCCCCGGCAGGTCCAACCTCTTGGCGGACAGGCTGAGCAGATCCATTCTGATGCCTCATGAGTGGTCTCTCAATCAATCTGTAGTGGATCAGATTTTTCTGAAGTGGGGCACACCTTGTTGCGATCTTTTGCTACACCTCAAAACAACAAGTGCCCCGATTTTTCACCCTCTTTCCCCTACCAGGCCAACCCTGAGAGACTCTCTAACCCAGGATTGGCCCGGGACTTCTGCACGCTTTTCCTCCTTTCCCTTGATTCCACAAGTCATTCAGAAAGCCACCGTTTGAGGGCCAAGTTGATTCTCATTGCCCTTACTGGCCTCGACAAATTTGGTTTCCGTCTCTGCATTGTCACCTCCTGGTGCAGCCCTGGCATCTGGACCCAGTTCCGGATCTCTTGATCCACCAGTCGGGTCAGCAGCACCGGGCCATTCATTCTCTCAACCTCACTGCTTGGTTGCTCCACTTCCTTCCCTAGCCAGGCTTCCGATGATCTCTGATTCAGTCAGAGACATCTTAGTGTCTTCTTTAAAGTCGTCCACCAGAACTGTTTATGCTAGCAAGTGGCAACGTTTTTCTATTTGGGCAAATTCCAGGAATATTGATCCCTTTACTGCTCCTGTGCATTCTGTTTTAGATTTCCTGGCTGAAGTTTTTCAGTCAGGATCTTCTTCATCTACAGTTAAAGTTCAACTGGCTGCTATTTCCAAGTACCATGTTGGCTTGCATGATAATAACATTATGTCTCATAGATTATGCAAGGCCTTTCTGAGAGGAGTTTTTCTCCTAAAGCCGCCAATAAAGCATCCTCCTCCACAATGGGATCTAAATTTAATGTTGGCATCCTTAATGTTACCTCCCTTCGAACCGTCTGCTTCATGTTCTTTGAAATTATTGACCTGGAAAACTATATTCTTACTGGCTGTCACTTCAGCAAGAAGGGTTTCCGAGATTCAAGCTCTCTGCATCCGTTCCCCTTACTTGGTTTTTCATAAGGACAGGGTATCCTTAAGAACGAACCCGTCCTTTCTCCCCAAAGTTGTGTCTCAAACCAATATTAATCAATCCATAGATCTACCAGTCTTTTCCCAAACTATTCTGACAGAGCTGAACAAAAGCTTCATTTTTGGATGTCCATCGTCAGCTCAGGTACTATTTGCATAGAACGAAACAATTCAGGAAATCGGACCAATTATTTGTCTCCTATGCAGAAAACAGGATAGGTCTTCCAGTTTCTAAAGTGACCTTATCCAGATGGTTGTCTTCCACCATTTCCTATGTGTACTCTCTCAGAGGCAAGCAACTACCTTTTAAACCAAAGCACACTCAACCAGGAGTCTATCCACTTCTGCAGCCTTTCAGGATAGACTACCCATTGATACCATTTGTGCAGCAGCTACTTGGGCCACTCCTCATACCTTTGTCTCTCATTACAAGTTAGACTTGGCCTCCAGAGACAGGGCCAGTTTTGGTTCCACAGTTCTCAAGAGTCTGTTCCATTGAGCCACCCGGGATACAGGTGCTAGGGCACGGTCCCATACAGCAAGAATGAAGGCGAGATTGACAACTTAACATTTAGAAGTTATGTAGCTACCATAACGTTCCATGTTAGTTGTCTTCTCTGCCTTCTTTCTTGGCCCCTCCCTCCTTCCCCCTGGCCTGGACAGATCTTGAAGAGTTCCTATCAGGTTGTTTCCTCCTGAGCCTTCATTTGAGGACTCTTATTATGAACTTGGGTTTCCTAATTATGCTAGGTTAGTCCTTAGCAGGGTAGGTTAGCTACCAAACGAGATCTGAGGTAGTTCCGCCTTGCATCATGGGATATAGGGTTGCCTCGAGCTGGTAAAAGGAGTTCTCAAGCTAAAGCAAGTGCCGAGTCGGAGCCGAGGATCGGCTCCGAACCCATCCAGCAAGAAAGAAGGCGAGAGAAGACAACTAACATGGAACGTTATGGTAGGTACATAACTTCTAATTACTGTATAATCACAGTACTGTAGCAAATTTCTGAATTTAATGGTACATTGATTTGAAGTTAATAAGCAAGTTCTGAAGCTTGATGCATCAGCCATAGATTAAAGAATGAATATATATTCTTGGAAATACACTGTTTCTGTCCCCGTCCCCGATGAAAATACACATCGTTCTGAAAGATTTGTCTGCACCGCACTTGTTCATTCTGATTAAGGCCATTCCTGAATATCATAATCATTTGACTTTAGGGGACTTCTGCAGTGTGTAACTGTTGAGGTTTCTTCTTTTGCTATCCACTGGTTGGCAGTACTTTTCTCTGCCATCCCCTTGCTCGCTGGTGTGTGCTTCTCCTTTTGTGTATGGCATGTTATCATGTGTTAATCCAGTCTCTGGAAGGCACTTCTGGTGACACAAGAATTTTGTCACTAAAGGTCTGGAGCTCATGTTTCACAGTTTCAAACCCACAAGCATCAAATAAGCTCAGACTCACCCATCCCACACCTAGGTTTTGGGAAAGTTCACTACTTCCCTCAATGTCACATGAAGGGAACTTGTTGACCCAGTTGTCATAATCTCAGAGCTGGATAAGGACAGTGAGTCCTTCCTTCCCTACAGCCCCCAGCACATAGCCTCTACTTCGGCGAGAGTTGCTGATAGTCCATCACGTATGGACTTGGCTAGTGGCCCTTTATCTTCCTGTCTTGGTGAGTGTCAATGTAAGGAAAAGGATGAAGAGGAGCCCTGGGTCATCCCTCCAATGGCATCTGTCCATAAGGATGCTAATTTTATATCCTGCTTTTGTTCCCAAGTTGTCTCGTGTTACCCTGTGGAAGCCTCAAGATGAGTGAAGTGAAATCCTTCATACACATCTAACAGCAAACTTCTTTGTGACCTCTTTGGTCTAACATAGGTTTTGGAGACAGCAACACCTTTCCACCTTACTATGATGCGGAGGACAAGGCTTGAAACACAATGGGAAGATGTTGTTCTTCCCTACCACTCTGGAAACTTTCATGCCTTAGCTCTGTCTGACCTCACTTGAGAAAGTGGTAATCTTTCCTTGTGAACAATGTACTGGTGTAGCTGACACCACTGACAGATTCTTGATTTACAGAAGAACTGTAAGTTCTTGGCTACATTTTCTACAATAAATTTTCATATGGCCCCACTATCTGTGCACAATCTTGTAAGCAATGTCAACTTCTTAACCACTGTAATCAACATTTATTTTGTTAAATACTGTAATGCAACAGTATGTCCTCTATTCTCTTTCTATAGTAATTCTGTTATTCACATGTCATAGAGTATAGTCTGGACTGAGCCTGCAATTCGTCATAGCTGATCAGTGCTCTATTCTGGTAAACAAACAAAAATAAGTGCCTTTTGATTGAGCTGATGATAATGTAATGTGGTGAGCTGCGGCATGGGATAGGGCTCTGCTTCCAAGGACACACTCAGGTAAGCTGGTTCCTTGATGCCCCACTTTGAAGTAAGATCCTCCTAGAACCTGGTTGAGAACCTCCTGATAGAGAAGGCAGAAGCTGGCCCTTCTTCAGGGTCTTTCTAATGCATTAAGATCCTTCAACTTCTTATAGATGATCCTAGTTTCTTTGGAGAAGCTCTTGCAAAATGAAGAGTATCTCAAAAAAATAGTCAGTCCTTTTTTTCCCAAAATCTCTGTCAGGTCTTCCAGAAGGGCAACCCCATCAGAAAAGCACTTAATTCCCCAAAGTTTTCTTTGAGAGGACACTCAAGAGACCAGCCAAAGCTTCAACTAGATGATGTAAATGAAAAGTGTTTCTTTGAGGATGCAAGTCTTACAGCACCCCCGTTAGGGAAGCTTCACCCCACTTTCTTCTTATTTATAATGACTCTGTGGTCATACAACCACCCAAAAAATTGAAGCACTGCCAGTGCATAAATGGAAGCCACTCTAGCAGTAGTTTCCTATAGGTGAAGTGATTTGAGAGTTCTAAATCTGTTTGCACTTATTTTTAAAATCGTTTTTTTCTTAAAACTTGCATTTTATCTGTCTCTGGCCTAGCACTCAAGTGTGGGGTCATTTACTGCACTATTATAACTTGTTGATACTTGTGAACCTCTGCTATATTTAAAAAAACAAAAAAAAAAACAAAAACACTTGCTTTTTTCCCACTTTTCTGAGATTTAAAAAAAGTTCAGTTACAGGCTTGCTGTTCTGAACTGTTTGTAAGTTTCTTGGAGGCCATCTTTTGCTTGGGCTAAAGGAAAGTCTCTCTGTTCATCAGTGGCAGTGATAAATATTGAGCAGCCTGCCTGCCCCTGTGGGAGTGGTTACTGCCTTGAAACTGTAGTTTTATTGGCCATTTTGGGTCAATTCCAAACTCCTTGATCTCCCTCTCTTAAAACCCTCCTTTGCGCGTTTTTGCGCGTTTTTGTGCATAGCGCAAAAACGGGCAGCGACGCCTAATTGGGTTTAAACTATTCCTGGCTCCACGAAGTCTGCTCTTCACTTTTTCCCTTAGAACTGCTCTATCTCTCAAATTAAACACTGTATTCTCATTCTAAGGCCCTTCACTGGTCCAAATAAGTAATCTTACAAGTTAGCACTATTAAACCATAAGCACTACTTACTCTTATGTTCTCTACGATTACCTTGACCCCTATTGGTCCGTCTTAATTCAGTTTCCCTATATTACTCTAGCATGTCCAAAGGTCAGTCAGTGGTTTCCTCTCCAGTCCAGCTGGTGAATCTGGGAATTTTGAGGTAATGTTACAACTGTCTCATGTACACGGACAACCCTCTCCTCCTCCAAACAGGTTCAAATATATGTGAGAGATGCAACCATATAGCCAAACTGGAGGCTGAGCTCTCTCATCTCAAAACTGGTGAAACCAGTCAGGAGGAGAACGTAACCTCATACAACACAATTCCAGTATCACATAGTCCCACCACATCAGCGAACCAAACACATAAATACACAAAAACATACTCAGAGGCTCTAAATAAAAATCTACCTAAGCAATAGAGACCTCCAAAGCAGACATCCAAGCAAACGCTACCCCAAAATAAAACGCGCACAACACATAGCCCACAAAGTCAGTGTGCCAAGCAGCCACAGCCCTTAAGGCTGAATAACACACCTGATACTCTTGTAATAGGTGACTCTATTGTCAGACACACTGACGTCCCGCTCACCAGGCTGAACAAAGAGAAGGTCACAGTGAGCTGCCTGTCGGGCGCTAGGATCCGCCACATAATGCAAGCACTCAGGTCACTCCAAAGCAAATACAAATATGACTCAGTCATCGTACATGCTGGTGTGAATGACCTGAGACCTACCTCCCTGGACTACATGAAAAGAGACATAGAGGAGCTCTCTGATCATGTAGCCCATGCCGGTATGACCCTGACCTTGAGCAGCATCTTACCCTCACCTAGAATGATGCCACAGTACAAAGACAAAATGATCGATTTTAACAATTGGCTAAAATTCTGGTGTCATTCAAAGGGGATCCAGTGTCTGTCAGCCTGGGATGACATGTCGACAAGCCACGTTGCTTCGCTAGGGACGGCTTGCACCTGTCACCACTAGGCTTTCGGATATTGGCAAAGGTTCTTGCCACCCCCATAGTGCCGTTTTTAGGCAAGGCTCAAAAGTCAAACCCACCTCCATAGACAGCACAAGGAACAAGAAACTAAGGGTAATGCTGCTAAATGCCAGAAGTCTTAACCTCAAGATGCACGCACTCGAAGCTCTCCTCAGTATGGAGAACATTGATATCTGTGCAGTGACAGAAACCTGGTTCAAGGCTCCAGAGAGCACCCCAGCACTACCAGGTCATACGTCATATCATGCTTTTCGGCCCCAAAACCCGGACCGAACCACAAAAGGGGGGGGGAGTTTCCATATTTATCAAGGATATCCACACCTCCAGGTTAGTGGCATTGCACGAACTATCGGAGATCATCCATGTGCAACTAACAGTGGGCAAGACTGCTTTTCAGTTTATAGCATCCTACAGACCACCCTCTCAAAGTCAGGAATCCCACTCGGCTTTCCTGAACACATTGGAGAACATGAAGATCTCTCCGAACACCATTATATTGTCGACTTCAACTACCCAAACATTGACTGGGAGCACTACTCAAGCCCCAGCACCTTAGCCCAAAGGTTCCTGGAAATTATAAACTCAAATGCTATGGAACAACTAGTCACCACTCCCACAAGAGTGGATAACATACTAGACCTGATCATTACCAACATGGGTATTCTATGCTCCATACCAGAAGTATATCCCTCATTGGTAAGATCAGACCATAAATTAATTTCACTGGATTTCCACATCCCGACCCCACCCCCAACCCAGAAAACCACAGTGAAAAACTTCTCAAAAGCGAACTTCTCACTTCTCAAAACTGAAGTGGAATCCTTCAAGGCCCCAGGGTCAGTGGAAACTACGGCCCAAACTGCAGAATCCTATATAAATGCATTCTATAGACATCTCCAGAATGCATGGATCATGCTATCCCAAACAAAACCAAGACCCAATTATCCAAAGGCAGGTGTCCAGTCTGGTGGACCCCAGCCATAAATAAACTGTACAACAGAAGGAGGAAGCTACTACATGATAGAGCAAAATCCCTAATAGGGAAGGCAGCTCTGATAAGTACTAGCAAAAAATTACGATCCCTCATAAAATCCTCCAAGGCCAGCTTCGAGAGAAAAATTGCACAGGACACTAAAGATAATCATAAGGCTTTTTTCAGTTATGTTAGGAACCTGGGATGCAACTCCCAGACTTGTTCTGAGTTGATTCTAAACGACAAAAAATACACTGAACCCCACAGACATCGCCAATATCCTGGCAGGCAGGTTCAGTGCAAACTTCTCCACCCCCCCCCCAAAAGAGCAAGTATCTATCCCGGCAGAGGGCTGCCTCCCAAACATCTCTGATGCTCAGGTGAAGGCTGCCCTCTCCAAAGCAAAAAACACTGCTTCCATGGGACCAGATGGCGTCCCGGGTTGCGTCCTACATGAACTCCAAGAAGAACTAACCCCTCAAATAAAACAGCTGTACAATCTCAGCCTCACTACAGGATATGTCCCCACAGAATGGCGTACAGCAACAGTGGTCCCACTCCACAAAGGTGGAGCCTCTAAGGACCCTGGAAACTATCGCCCCATAAGCCTGAATAGCCTAGTCTGCAAGGCTATGGAGAGGATCATCATGGAGCTTATAAATAAAGACATTGGGGACCTACAGACACTAGATCCTACCCAATTCGACTTTGTCAAGGGCAGATCCTGCCTTTTGAACCTGGTCGACTTCTTTGAAACAGTCACCAAAGCCATAGATGAAGGGAAGGTAGTCCACACAGCCTATCTGAACCTAGCAAAGGCATTTGACATAATACCCCACTCGGGCATCATAGATAAGCTATCCAGCTTAAATATAAACCCCTATGTCACAAGATGGGTTGCAAACTGGCTCAAAGATAGAACCCACAGAGTGAGAGTTACTGGAGCCATGTCAGACTCGAAACCGGTCACAAGTGGCATCCCGCAAGGTTCTGTCCTGGGACCGCTCTTGTTTGGTATATACTTTTCCGAGGTACAGGCCAACATGGGAGGACTATGGCTCACCAAGTTCGCAGATGACTGCAAACTGGGTGCCATAATCGACTCTCCAGCTGACACAAACATCCTTCAAAAAGGTCTCACAGAGACGGATAACTGGTGCCAGAGCCATGGTCTAAAGCTAAATGCCAAAAAGTGTATAGTCATACCATTTGGCAAAAACAATGTGCCCACAAATTACCACATAGGCGGTAACCCATTAAGTACAGAGAAAGTAATTGGGGATCTGGGGACCCAAGTTGACAGCAATCTCTCCTTTGACAACCACATTGCCAAAGTGGTTAGAAAGACCTTCTACATAGCCCACCTCATCATGAAAGGATTCACATCTAGATCAAGAGAGGTAATTGTGCCCCTTTATTCATCCCTCATCAGACCTATCATAGAATATAATGCCCCTTTTGGGATGTACCTTACCCGACACCTGCAGCAATTAGAAAGACCCCAAAAGTACCTCACCAAGAGGATCAAGGAACTCAAGCAGATGCCATATGCTGCTCGGTTAAAAAAACTCCAGCTCTACTCAGTTGCATACCGCCTACTTCAAGGCGATCTATGCCTGACATATAAAGCTATGTCCAATCCAGAATTAATGGACATGCTCCACCTCAGTAAATCTAAATCCCTTAGAGCCACATGCTCGAGGGACTTGAACCTCAGCACAGAAATAAATAGAACTTGCTGGAGGGACAGAGTCATAACCCAGAGGCGCCCTTCGCTCTGGAATAGAATTCCAATTCATGTTAGGCAGAGCACCTCACTGAATCTCTTCAAGAAGAATCTTGATGAGTGGATGGGGGATTGTAGGTTTGTCCCGGGGATTACTTCCGTGTCACTATTAGACAGTGGCACAGTAAACTAAACCTTAAAAAGGGCACAATATACTCAAATCAAGGGGTGGCGTAAGCCAAACAAAATCGGGCTAGGCTTGTAACTGCCCCAGGGCAGATAGCCTAGTATGAACCTATGAACCTATGAGAATGTAAATTGATGTGTTTGAATTCATTGTTTATGGTTGGCTAAGTATATGGCAGCCTTCACAATAATTACTTGCATCAGGAATTGTCTTGTGGAGTACTTCTCTGAGTTTACGCCAGCTTAGAAATCCATTACCAGGAATGTGCATATTATTGCTTTACTCATGGATGTCACTTAGCATTCTTAGGCCTGTCCAGAGGTCTTTTGACCAGCTCAGGCTCCATTCTTCTAAGGAATTGTAGAGGCTATCCCTCCTTTAAAATCAGGCTCTTGGTTTTGTTTCTGCCCTTTCTTGTTTCCAGTGTTTTTCAAACTCTTCTGTTTCATCCTGAGTCTCAACAACTTCATTTTGTGTGTCTGGTATGTCAAGTACTCAGTGCTGATTCTCTAGGCATTTATACTCCTGATACTGCCTGGCACTTGGAATGTGTTGCTGGACATGACAGACGCCTTCTGCTGCAATCAGTGTCTGTGATCCACACTAGAGGTTTCCTCACTTCACTGTGAGTAGGCTTTGTTAGAAAGTGCAATGGCGCTAGCCACAAAAGCAAAGGCCATGCAGGATAAGGATCTCCATGTAGTCCTGATAGTACTGCCTTGTGATTCCTTATAACATCCTTGTCGTCGGTGCTCTTGTGGTAGTAGGCACATTTGATCTTCACAAACTAGGGGAAGTTGTGTCTAAGTCTGACTCGAGTGTTTCCTTAATTGATGCAGAGTTGGACACTTCAGAGTGCATATCCTTCCTGCAAAAATAGGGTGTCCAAGCGGCCACATGTCTGACAATCTTTTGTATGGATTCATGGGTGGTCCAGGTTAAGCATTTCCTATATCTTCTGGTTGTGATGGCAGTTACAGTTTTCTTTTTGATACTATCTTCTCCATACACACACGCACACACACATGATCTTTAAGCTCCCAATCACCCAGTTGACCCATTCATTCTTCTGTTCCCTTTGTTTCCTGTCAGAAGCAAGATTTGTGGATTGCAGCCTTTCACCAATTGTGGTTGAGAAATTTTTTTGAATGTCACTAATAGATGGTGCCCCCTCCCCCTCAGTCTGGCTGGAAAACTCTGTGCAGTGCCACCTAAGCTTGGTATTTGCAATTATGCAATCCTGCAAATGTGCATACCACCTAGAAACAGCACAGTTCTTAAACCTTTTTAGTGGTATAGAGTAATAAAACAACTGAAAATGGCCCAGGTGATCTGTGTTCAATTAGCAACACATGCTTGCAAAAGTACAGGCTGAGAGGATAGGTAAAACAGTGATATTTAAAAACATCAATAGAATCGCTTGAATGATTGTGTATAAATTTAAGAAAAGTAGTAGTACTGTTAATATAGTATACAAAATGTTCAGTTTCTTTGCCTAGCATAGCATAAAGATGTCATCAAGGTGCCATAAGTAAAGGTGACAGTGTTTCTGATCAACAAAACCCAAAATAAACTGCTTCTCCCAACTCTTGCCTCCAACGGAGTGGTGCATGTCAAAGTATGCAAAGACTGCTCAAGTTTTTATGTGGGAAAAATGAAAGACATGTACAAAGAATTTACAAACACATTTATGTCATTTCCAAGGGTAACACTACTAACTCATTGTACAAACATACTTTGAACTGCCCCACTTATTCCAGATTTCTTTTTGGCATTTTGGATTTAGTCCCAAACACCACCTGTGGTGGTTCCTGGGAAACTAAATTAGAAAACAGGGAACTCGTGACACTTCAGGCTTAATGCCTCTGTTCATCCAGGATTGAATGAGCGCATTTCCATCACTCCTGTATTAAAGATTAGCGTGAACAACCTTTAAAATGCACACATTTCTGTTATTTTTTCTGTTCTACTGTTTCATTTACAAATGTGTTTTTTTTTTTTTTATACCAAGGATTAAACTACCTTATTTTGGCCCTTGACCTGTGATTACTCACTGGGCTCCCTTTGGCTTTCGAACACCTTGTTGGTGTACTATGTTTGACATGAGTACTAGAGCCATTTATGCATTTATTTGGCAACATTAATCAAACAATGATCCAGAGGGAAGCAAAATGTAAGAAAATACTTCTGTTTCTGATGGGTCTTGATGCAAATAGAGCATTCGACAGAGTAAGCTGGAATTTTACGAGTCAGGCAGTGCATTTCCTAATACAATAATAAGGTTAATTTAAAGGATATGTAAAATATCAGAAAAAAGAATTAAAGTGGGAGGGATCCTCTCGGATAAGTTATGTTTGAACTGAGGAACCAGGTAGGTATGTCCTATTTCCCCTTTGTTATTTTTTTATAGTTAGAGCCATTGGCAAAGAAAATAAGGAACTTGGAAATTCGGGAATGTAATTGGTATAGTAATCAAGAAATTTTGGCTTAGTTTGCAGATGATACTAGTTAAGAATTGATAACTCCAGAAAAGGACATCTCAGTGTTTGCAACATTTTCAGACAGTTGTAGTCTCTTCAGTATACAAAACTAATGAAAATAAAGCCTATAGCCATAAATTATGTACCGACTCATGACTTAGTTCAGCCATACCCTTATTTATGGGGACATAAGATGAGATGTTTAGGAGTATGGATTAAAAGGACCGATGTTATGGTGGTTAAGGATATGTGGGGAGAGATTAAATAAAAGATAAATACAAAAACTGAGAAACCGTTTATGGATTTGGATAGTAAGATGCAAGAAGTGAAACTGTGTTCAGTCCCTTTAGTTGTATATACATGAAAGACATACATTTTTATCAGTCAGAGAAGTTATAAACAGAAAGATGGCAACAGTTAAGTGGGATGAGGTAATCCTCCCAAAAGAACAAGGTGGTTTAGGATTACCTGATTTGAAAGGGTATTTTAGAGCTATAAAGTTAATACTTGTATACATAACAGTAGCGGAAGGTTGTAATTCAGAGTGGACAGGGATTATGGTGGAGCAAGGAGTGAGCTGAACAGTTAATGAACAAGTTGGATTTTGGATGCATATCCTTAAGGAGAACAATAACCACAATATAGAATGTTATGTATTCATAAAGTTGCAGAAATTATTATATGAATTAAGGCAACTCATGAAAAGAGAAAGGAGATTTTGTCAATAGCGATATCTACAAGTAGGATTACAGAAAATAGGCAAGAGGGGACTGGAATTTACTGACAAACACTGGTAAAGGAACCAAGATATTGGGAGCAAATAACTAGAGGGAAAGCTAGTGGAGTGGGATGAGGCTAAGAAGTATGGATTACAGGGTGGAGACTACCTTCCCCATCAGACATCCATATCATAGTATAGGCAAAGAGAAAAGCATAGGGTAGTCCTAAGTGAATGTCCTGCTCTGGTAGAGTCTGTAGTTTAATTCAGAACAGAAGCGTCTGTCAAAAATGGGATAATGAATATGGCATGTAAAATAATGCATTATAACTGTAAGACTCAGAGGAGGTTAGAGAATAATAGGAAGAGAGACTGGAAAAAACAATTTACAAGGAAACAGTGATAGGGCATACATATGGCTCTCATTTATGCTGTCAAGGCCAGAAGGTTTAGGAGTTTTGCTTGGAAGTGTTAGCATAGGTAATTTTATACCTCAAGCAGAATTCAGAGAATTTTTCCTGAGGTAGATGTTTGAGGTGTGATGGGGAAGAAAGATGTAACTGGGAACATGTCTTTTGGGAATGTAATGAGATGGCACATTTTAAAAATGCCCTACAGAGTACTCTGTCAGATATATTAGGTGAGCAAATGGTTTGTAGCTAAGGAAATGCTTCTTTTGAGCAGGGACACAGTCTGAATTGCCTAGGTATAATAAGGCCACACTAAGTTAATTCTTTGGTCTGACAAAAAAAAAAAAAATGCTTGAAAATGGAAGTCAAAGTCTAAACCAACTGTATTTGAAGTATTGAATACAGTAAAACAGGCAAAGTAACCTGAAGAGTGATCTTTAGGAAATGGAAGGAAACAAACTACATACAGTAGAATTAAATGGAATTTGTAGGAACAATACATGCAGAATAATGTTCAGGAGGAGGAGTGAGGTTTAAGGAAAGGCAGGAATTGAGCAATTTATGTAATGTTGGATAGAAACAGTTGAAAAGAAAGACAATTTATAATGTCTGTAAATTAAAAAAAAATGTTAATAAGGCTTGTTTTTTTTTCTGTTACTGTATGTGTGCCTATGTCTTAAGTAATAATTTAGTAAAGATGTTAATAAATATAGTTTCTGGTGGTAGTAATGCTAAGGTAATGGAAATGTACTGTTTTCTTCAGTCCATAAGGGCTGTGAGAACACTTCAACAGAGTTTGTGTAGGCCCAGAGCACACTTCCTCCTGGCACCTGCTGAATGAATGTCAAATGTAAAGGTAATCCTGACCACAGGGGAAAATCTGAGCTGTGAGCACCACCCACTGTTCAACTGCACCTATGCTGTCAGCACTGCATAAAAAACAAGAGAACCAAGGAAAAACAGCTGTAAATTCAAGCCAGAAGTGCTCCGCTATCTAGGAACAGGCTGAATCCGAAACTGAACAGAGAAGACTAAGTGAAACTCTGATAAGAAATAGTAGGGTTAATACTATAACAAAGCTTTTAAGAACAGCGTCCCTACCCTAGTGAAGATGTAGCACATCCTTGTGGATGCAGGTGATATTAGCATCGTAATCAATACAATTCTGCTGTACCTTGTAAACCTATCCTAAAGGCATCCCAAGACCACCTCCCCCACCATTGCCATATTTATTCCATCGCACAATTTATCCTTAGCTAGTCCAAAACTAAGTGATCTTTGGAACTGCTGCCCATTTAAAAACTTTATCCAGACCCCCCCCCCCCAGGAATCAAAACTGACTTGGAGATTATCCTACTAATACCTTCAAATACTGAAGTACAACACTTCACCCCTTTGTCTTAATGAAGTTGCACATGTTTTTTTGTTAGGAAATCAATTAACAAAACTATCATAGTTTCCTGTCAGTCCAGAAGTATGTTTTGTGATGGTCAAGAATATCCTTTTGCCCAACCAGAACATGGCCTCCCACTTTTAGCTTGCTTCTCTAAGTAAAATATGGCTGACCTTCAAATTTATCCAACTGTATTTGTAGACTCACTTTATTGTTCCCATACTGTAAGTACCAATTGTTCCTTAGCTGAAATATTACCCCATCCTCAAAAGATCAGACTTGTTTCTACAGTACTTTCAAAATTCATGACTGTCTGGAGCTGCTTAAATTTCCCACTATGTACTGATTGCACTCCCACTACCTATAGCTTTCCACAAAAAAAAAATCCTGTCCATCTTGTCTTTGGAAAAATTCTGAGAAAAGTTGCTTCAAACCTCACTCCCAGTTTTGTTCCCTTAAATCGTCATACCATGCTATTTACTCAAACTACCACCTTTAATTAATACCTTTATCTTCAGGTCTTCTACCAGTTTATTTAATGAACAGTTTACAGCTACAATGAAATGCATCAGTAAAATCTGACTGACACTTCCTGCTTTTTATGTACTTCAGGTATTTAAAATTGAGTGCACTACATTTATTGTTAAATTGTATGTTATTTTTGATAAATTTTATTAGATCCCAATTTTTCAGTTTAAATATTTCTCATTTACTTTGCAGAAGTATATTTTTCTTTATTGGAGTAATCGCCCTGAGCTGTGTCTAATATGGATTATTTTGTTATCAGTTAATAAAATGTTTAGTTCCCCATTAGGCTGTACTCCAGAGGTATTTAATTGTGGTACACCTTGCAAGTTGGTAACATCAACTGATAATTGTACAAGGTGAGAACTTTGGAGTTATTGGAGGGAGGGGATGCATTCTGAAGGCCAGTTAGTGTGAGTATCTTTAGAAGGTTTAACTGTGCAGATGAGAGTCATCTACATAGATATGTAATATATCATATTTGTATAATATTTTCACACAGACTGAGAGTAAGCTAGGGCCTTGTACTTGTTTAAAGAATAAGGATGTTTGCCATTTCCAGTTGTCTATGATTATGGAGATGTCTGGGAGAACTAGTCAGTATAGGTGAGTTTGGATACCTAATTGCAAATTGTTTAACAAGGAGAAGGTGTTGGGCAGTAGTGGATTTTTTTTTGTTCTAGAAAAGCAGCAACAGCCCCTTCTCTTACTTAATTTGTTTTTTTCTGTCAGATGCGTCTGATGCAGCAGTGTTATCTCCTTAGTGGTGCCAACATTAATATTGCAGTGGACCAAGAGGTCTATGTGCGATTAAGTACATACTTGTAAGTGAATATTTTTTTTCTGCATGCTTGGAAACAAGAGGTTAAAAAAAAAACAAGAAAGGCTATTGTCGGTCTGGGGTCAGAATGTTGTGGTTGACCTCCGCCTGCAACATCGAAGTATTGTGACTTGTTCAAAGTGCAAGGCAAGTGTTTTAAAGGAATTTCAGTGGAATAAGAGCTTCCTGCTGGAAAATCATAAGGACTTTTAATTTATTTAATCTTTTTGCCCTCACGCCTGCCAAGCCCCCCACATCAGACTGAAGCCGATTTATTCACTAGTGGTAGGAATCATCCACCAGGGCAACAGCTGTTTTGGAGGGGGGGGGGTTGCATCACTCAGGCAGCTATGTGTGTTGCTCATGTCCTGTCCAGCATCACAGCTATGAACCCTCCACTGGCTGAGTGGACACATGACTAGTATCACTCTGGTATGTGCTTAGTGAAGGCTACCACCATTCGGTGGCTATGTGTACAACACATCCATCCCTAGGTCTAGTGCCTTATTCCTTCCACCGAAGCATCACTAGCATATGGCCTAATTGGGCAACCCCCCACCCTGGGTTAGGTGAGGCACACCCATTCTCCATGCCAACTCCAAGTATCTGTGCCACAAACTGAACTCTGGTCGTCTTGGCAAAGTTAGGGCTTTATCCTTGTACAATGCTTGGATGGCTTTATTTCATTTTTGTTTTATTACTTTTAATCCTTTTTTGCATTTGAACAAATAGGCTACAATTAAAAACAAACTTTGATATTCGGAGAATAGTTTAGCAGATGCTTTAACAGAAATGCTGTGCTGGTGTTTGGAGAGGTGAAGTAATTTGGGGTCAGTCAGTGGAAATTTGCTACATATTCCTCACCAGTTGTACCAGGTAAGGAATGAAGCAGTGGGTCTGGTTAAGATTTGGAGCTAGGGTTTAGCACAGTCTTGGTAGCTTTGCTTGTGTCAAGGGTGTAGCTAGACAGACTCTTTGTACTCAACTGAGTACATTTGTTCCTGATCATCATATCAGCATGGCTTTTTTCAGGTCATATTATGTCTACAAATGTCTGAATGAATACATTTAACAACAGATGCAATCTTACTAATTGAAAAACAATATTTTTAATAGTTTTGGGGATAACAGCTGAAAATGTTACTTTTATTAAGTGCTGGGGGCAGCATTTTGAGAAGTGTTTCCATTTTTACCTGATAGCTTTCGTGGCGGGGGGGGGGGGTGGCACTAAGAGCTTGTGAGTACAAAATGGAATTTGCTTGCTACACTCCTGGTTGGTGTGGTAGGTTTTTTATAGTCACAGAAAACCAAAATGAGAAAAATCAGCACCAGAAGACTTTCAGCAAACTCGAGCAACAAGAACATACAAAGATTGGCACTGCTGAGAACTTCAGGACCTCACATATCACCACGAACAATCTTGATATCCAAAATTTATTAAACAAACTACACACAAAAAATAAATAAACGCTTTAATTTGTTCACCACATGTTCATCCAAACATATCGGACTTCATCTCAAGTGCAGTAGTTTGGACGAAAACATGGTGAACAAGTTAGTGTTTATTTATTTTTTTGTGTGTGGTTCATTTAATAAACTGCAATATCAAGATTTTTTGTGGTGATTTGTGAAGTCCAGAAGTCCTCAGCAGTGCCAGTTTTTGTAGGTTTTTTATAGTCACTACTTGTCTAATACCATTTGTGGTGTTAACCAAGGATCCAGTTTCAGCTTAACCAGAGCAGCTCTTGTAGGAGAGTGGTAACTAGTATTCCTAGTAGAGTTTTCTTAAAATAGGACTCCAGAGTATCTAAGAATGGAGTATGAGTGAGAGCTTCATTCATTGGCTGTACCAGGGGATAGGAAGTAGAAACAATGTGACTTGTGTAGCACACATGGATTAGGCTTTTGCTGCAAACCAAATGGAGAAATTACTAGATACATTACTAGTGAGTTGTGTGTATGCATATTGAGGGATGAAGATGACTAGGGCTTGAATAGTGGCTCAGCACTGGTAGAGCTTGGCAGGTGGGGGATGAATGTAGGAGCTATGCCTGCTTTGCCTTTATCTCAAGCAAAGGAGGGAGGGATGAGATGTATGCTGCTGGAGAACAAAAAAATCTTCATATGATACAAATCCCCAAAAAAAGGCAGGGATGTTTGCAAGCTTATGTCACTCAGTCTATCAACTATACTCACACAGATCAAAAACTTATATCTCCCATCAGCCTTAACTGTCATTCCCTCCCTCTCAGAATGTTGTAATATTGAGGATTTTTTCCTGTCCTAGAGTTTCCAGGTATATATAGCCTATATGGCAAAACAGTGTTTTGCATGTAGCAGGCGTTTTCTCAAGCTTGACATGTCTGACTTTGGAATCTGTTGTCTTTCTCAAATGAATAGTTATAATAATGTAGAATATAATACGTGTTAGGCAACAACTGGATTATGTTGTAATACTGTATATACTGTATTTTTAACCATTTCTGGTATTATTTACTCATCTGGTAATATACTGCAAAGATGTTTTTGATATGTGTCCTATACTCTGATGTTGTTCGAGTTTCACTGTTGCAGTCATTACATTTTGGTAATCTGCTTGCAGGTTGCCCTCAGTCAGCCTGATTAACAAAGTCTTGGGTCCTGCGTCAGTTGCTGTCCCTTCTTCCATGACGTCAGGTCGTCAAAGGTATAAAACATGCATCCAATGCCATTACATCAGTCTTTCTTGCTGTGCGGTGCCCGAAGCAAAAGCAGTTCGCAAGTGCCGGTCGGCCGACTCCTGAAATTTTTGTTTTCGAGTTTCAGAACCAAAGTCCTCATCTAAAAGCTAAGCACCCCGTTGGGGAAACTTTTTCTTGCTCCTTTCCGATGTCAGTAAAAGTTAATAATTGCATTACTTGCGGAAAGCAAATACCTCATAAAGATTTTCATTCGTACTGTATTCCTTGCCTAGGCCATGACCACGACGTACCTTGCTGTTGGTTTTGTGCTTTATTTAATCAGCGCACTATCCATCGTCAATATATGTTTGCCTCTAAATATTTCAGTTTTCTGTTTAATTATCCAGAAATGTCGTCGGTTAGCCATCCGACTACCGGGATTTCGAAAAAACGTAAAGATAAAGACAAAGACAGGCTGCCGAGGTCCAAAACTGCTGACGACACTTCTCCTAAGCCAGGCGTCAGTTCGCTGGTACTCATTGAGGTGCTTTCGCAGCCCCTGATACCCGCTACTTCTGATTCGCAGGCCTCTACTGAGACCCATTCGGAGTCTAGTATGCCGCGAGGATACTTCAACTATGGAACCCGCGGATGTCTCAACCTTGGATGGATCCGGAGCCGCTGTGCAGGCACTGGCTTTTGAGGGTGTATTCAGGCCTACGGACTTGCATATTAAATCAACGCCTCCTTCATTACTAAGGCCTAAATCTCGATCCATGTCTAAAAAAACGACGCCCAGGCCACATGCTCAGGCCTTTATGCCTAAAAAACAAATGATAAAAATGTCTGAAGATCTAATAACTCTAATCAGGTATAGCCACCCCCCCCCCCCCTTAAGAGGCCTAGGGCTGAGCTTGATTATGAATCTTCTGATCAGGATTCTGTTTTTTCTGACTCTTTTGATGACCTGGATTTGTCCTTACCTACTTATGAGGATTCTGATGCAGAGGACTCTGTTCCCTCTGCTTCCCCTCCTGAGGATTTTTCTTTTGGGGAAACCTTATATACTCTAAGGGAGCATTTTCACTGGGAAAGCCAGGAATTTTCTGATTCAAAAAAGAGGCTTAGGGATTTCCTTCTCCTACCTCAGCATAGGCCATTGGCTATTCCTCCTGTACTAGACACTGTTGATGATGCTTTCTCGGAATCCAGTTTGGCCCCTGATTCCCTGCCTCCTGCTCCCAGTAAACCTGACAGATACTACAGGGTCCCCGAGTCCCACAAGTTCTTTTTCAAAAATCCTATTGTAGATACAGAGACTATTTCACAGGGGCCTAAGGGCATTAAGGCTTCTACTGCTAAAAATCCTACCCCTTCTGATAGAGACTCCAGGGCGCTGGATAGATGGGGTAAAAAGGTTTATACTTCAGCAACATTGGCAATTAGAGCTTTAAACTGCTAATTTCATATGTTAAAATATCAGCAACATGTTATTCGACTGCTTAAACCGAAAATGATGTTGATTCCTGACTGTGTGGAAAATAAAGATAAATAATGAACAAGTTGGAAAACATACTTTGCAATGCGGTTTTGATTCTTTAGAGGCCTCTTGCAGGGCTGCTGTTACTGGGTCTGTGCTCAGAAGGCATGCTTGGCTTAAGGAGCAATCTTTGCCTGATCGTGTTAAAGCTAAATTGTTGGATGCTCCTCTAAATCAGGACCGCCTGTTTGGCAACAAGGCTGAAGAAGTTCTTAAAAAGATGGAAGATAAAGCTAAATCTATGCAAACTGTTAAAGATTTTTTTACAAGTTCGGCCTCCTAGATTTAGTAGGCACTGGCCCTCTAAGAATTGGTCCTTTCCAGCCCCTTCCAGGTCTTCTCAAGCCAAACCTAGACACAGAAAAAAACCCAGGTTTCAGTCCCAGGGGACATGCAGAACTAAGCAGTGGGGGGCCTCCACTTACAAGTCTGGGAATAACAAGACACCCCCAATGGTAAACTGTCTCAATGACTTTCTTTTAAAATTTCCAAACACTTATCTTCTGACTGCCCCTTTGGGGGGAAAGATTGCTCTTCATGCAAAGAACTGGGAACTCAGGACAAATGGGTTTTAAATACAGTGTCCCAGGGATACAGATTTCACTTCCACACGTTGCCAACGCCAAGTGGGTGGCCGGGCCTACCCCCACATCAGTGGGCAGAGGCTCACAAACAAGTACTTTCTCTCTTAAGCATGGGGGTTATTCAACTGGTACCAGAAGAGGAAAAGGGACAAGGTTTCCTACCTACAAGGATACCTACGCTTCAAAGCAGGCTACACACACTATCAGTTCTCTGCACTGCCCTTTGGCTTATCTACTGCGCCCAGGGTATTCACAAAGTGCCTAGCTCCAGTTATTGCATTTTGCAGGCAAAGAATTATTCAAATATACCCATACCTGGACGATTGTCTAATTCAGGCAGAAAGCCAGGACATACTTTTGAATCATCTGGCATTTGTAAAAAGGGTTATAACTTGTCTGGGGTACACCATAAATGAAAAGAAATCACAACTGGTACCCTGTCAATAAATTACATTCCTGGGAGCAAGCTTGAATACAACTTCCCAGATGGCTTACCTCACGCCAGAAAAGCAAATTCATTTGACAACCTACTTCAGACAAGTGGCTACAAAAACCCTGCTATCTACAAGACAAATACTGCAAGCCTTGGGGTTCATGGCCTCCTGCATTCTTCTAATTCCATATGCAAGACTGCATATGAGGAAACTACAGTGGTATCTAAAAAGCCTATGGAGTCAACATTCTCACAGCCTAGAAACAATGATTCCTATCATACCTTGCCTACGACTAGAGTTCCTTTGGTGGGCAGAGGCCTGCCACCAAAACAAGGGACTTCCTTTCACACCACCCCTGCCGCCCAAACCCTAACAACAGATGCATCAGACTATGCATGGGGGGGCTCACCTGGCAGGGAAGTGCATTCAGGGCAAATGAAACCCAAGTCAAATGCACCTGCATATCAATCAAAAATAAATGTTAACTGTACAGAATGCTCTGGCAGACTTCAAGGATTACATTCTTCCAGGACAACTAATGGTAAAGATGGACAACACCACGGTTATGTGGTACATAAACAAGCAGGGGGGTACACATTCTTACCCCCTCTGCAGACTAGCCATGGTATTGTGGAACACAGCCTTGAGCTACCAAGTGCACCTACAAGCTCAATTCCTGCCAGGAAAATTAAATACACTGGCAGATGGACCCACACAAGTGGAAACTGGAACCAAGGATTTTCAACATGCTGACAAGCGAATGGGGGATCCCAGATATAGACCTGTTTGCCTCCCCCCAGAACTACCAATTCAACAAATTTTGCACAAGGACTCCCCACAAACAAGCCTGGAAAGTGGATGCTGTGTCCTTCAGCTGGAAAAACCTATCATTCTATGCCTTTCCCTCTCTGCTTCTGCTCTCCAAAGTGCTACTAAAAGTCAACCAGGACAAACCAAAGATGATTTTGATTGCTCCAGATTGGCCGCGCCAACACTGGTACCCCTCCTGCGCAGTGTGTCACAGTTATCTCCATGGCATCTGCCTCAGACTCCTTCCCTGCTGTCTCAGCAGGAGAACCAGATTCTGCACCCTCAGCTTTCAACACTGAACGTTGCAGCCTGACTAATTACTTAAACTCTCCCTTACCATCCCTCAGCAAGCCTGTGATGGATGTCATCTTAGAAGCAAGGAGGCCTAGTAATAGAAAATCTTATGCTGAAAAATGGAAACAATTCTGTGCCTGGAACCAATCTCAAGGGATGAGCACAGCAGCACCCAATTTACCTCAGATTTTACAATACTTAACTGAAATACTTCACAAGTGCCTGTCTTTTTCCTCCATTAAAATCCACGCCTCAGCCATTTCAGCTCATTATAACACAGAACCTCCCCTCTTCTCTCATCCACTGCTCAAGCAGTACCTCAGAGGGGCAAAAATTTGAGACCACCCAGAAGAGCTCCAACCCCAGCCTGGGACCTTAACTTTGTATTGGAGAAACTCACTCTACCTCCTTTCGAGCCAGCTGCTACTGCAGACTTAAAATTTCTTTCTTGGAAAACAGCTTTCCTTTTAGCAATCACTTCAGCTAGAAGGGTATCTGAATTACAGGCCCTTATGGCAATGGAGCCTTTCATCATCTTTCATGTAGACAGGGTGTCACTCAGAACCAATCCATCCTTCATGCCCAAGGTGGTATCCAGTGTGGCTCTTAATCAGTCCATTCATTTGCCAACCTTCTTTCCCAATCCACAGAACAAAGGGGAATGGATTGTGCATTCCTTGGATGTGCACAGATAACTTAGATTCTACTTGGACAGGACTAAACCTCAAAGAAAATCTGAACAACTGCTGGTAGCATTTGCTACAGGGGCAGAGGGGAAGGCCATTTCAAAACAAACCATTTCTAAATGGATACGCCATTGCATTCATTTCTCCTATAAGCAGCATGGAAAACCTATCCCCCAGGGGATCAGACCTCACTCCACCAGGGCTGCATCTACTTCTACAGCCTTTCTCAGAGGTGTTCCTACCAGAGACATCCTAGAAGCTGCTACCTGGAGTTCTGTACATACTTTCACCAAGCATTATCATTTGCCAATTTTCTCTAAATCCAGAGCTGGCTTTGCCACTGCAGTCTTGCAGGGTCTTATAGCTGGCCCTAATGCTATCTAAACTCCTCCTCCCAACCATAGCTTTGGGAAACTACCCAAATGTAATGACTGCAACAGTGAAACACGAAGAACATAGTACAGTTGTGTACACTTACCATAAATGTAGATGTTTGAGTGTATTCACTGTTGCAATCCTGGTTACCCTCCCTCCTGCCCCCTAACTTCTTTTGGCTATACCTCTAATTTCCTTTACTATGCTTAAAAGCCTTTTTGGTGTATTTGCTTTTTTGTTGGAAGTATACCTTTGTGTTTTTATGTTTAATTGCTCCCCATTAGGGGGGCACCTGACATCTGGGGCAAGAAAAACTGATGTAATGGCGTCGGCTGTATGTTTTATACCCCTGATGACCTGATGTCATGGAAGAAGGGACAGCAACCGACGCAGGACCCAAGACTTTGTTAATCAGGTCGACTGAGGGCAACCTGCAAGCAGATTACCCAAATATAATGACTGCAACAGTGAATACACTCGAACATCTACATTTATGGTAAGTGTACGCAACTGTACTTTATTATGTTTCATGAGTCTGCAGTCCCAATCTGAATCTGAATATGTCCTTGTGGATCGTTGCTCCACTCAGTTTAACAAATTCAAACAAACTTGCATGCATGAACAACAGTTATGCCCTCTGCCCATTCCACACCCTCCTGGGGAAAGTCTCCTGAGCTTGTTTGGGAAGTTAGGGCTTAGTGCAGATATCATATAGCATTGTGAATGATGGCACCTGTCCTGGTTGCCTCACTCTTCTGCTTTAAGGAATAAATAATAAACCAAGAGACTCCCACCCAGAAGTGAGCGAGTGCATCAGTAGTGTGCCCAAGGGGTGGGGGCTAGATAGTTAAGTATGGTATTGGGCCAGGGAAAAAAAATAGTACCACATGAGAAAATGTTGAAAGCATTTATATTTTGATTAGTTTGAGGATAGTTAGAGGAGTTACTACTTGGCAGTACTCCAAACAGCAGGATCGTGTGACTCACCTGTTTACTGTTTAATAAATGTGTGAATATTGGCCGAGCTTACTGGACCAGTCTAGGTTGAAAATCTCCTAGTGTAATTCTTTCATTTTGAATATTTGTGGGAGTCACTTTAGAATGTTTTATACTAAGGCAGAGTGTGGAATAGATACACACTGCTTTTAGTGTAAATGAAACAGTATGGCGCTTCCCTAAAGTGTAGCAGGTGGGGTTTGTCAGGAATGTGAGGATCACTAAAGTGTAGCAGGTGGGGCTTGTCAGGAATGTGGGGGGTCACTTAAGAGAAGGTTTAGCTGTAGCTGCTGCACCTTTGTGGAGTCTGTATACCTGCCACGCTGATTACTGTTAGATTAAGAGGGCTGTTATAGCTGGAGCACCATGCTGTATCTGTGCATGAGATTCATTTGTTGTATAACAGAGACTTCAGAAGTTCATGTGAGCGAATTTGAGGTGGCTGTTGCTGGGGCAGGGCTTGAAGGAGGAGAGATTGAGAGGTAGTTATTAGGTAGAGAGCCTGCATTAATGTGAATATATCCACAATTTGTCAGTACAAGAAGGTAAACAATAGGATATCTGGGAGTTATGATTAAGAAGATTTCATTTTAATGATGAGTTTGTTTGATTTATGTTTGAATTGTGTTCTTTTGAATAAAGCAAAGGTTAGCAGTCTGTTATGCTTTATATATGTTGCCTGTCTCGTGCACACAGTGTTTGGTGATGATTTGCAAAGGAGTGTGCATATGTTGGCAGAGAGTGCATTGTAGTGAATTGTAATTGTTAGCAGCATTGTGAATATTAGTGTAATCGAATTTGGTATGATAAGGAAACAGAACACGATGTAATAAAGCAGGAGGAGAAGCAGTATTGTTAGTGTTGAGTGTTTCATTATTAATTTGTGGATTACCCTGGCTTGCATAGCTAGTTATTTGACTGGTCTGTGTGTTAGTGTATGTTTTGCCTTAGTGTGAGTATCAGATATTGAAGTAGTAGGGCCCCATTTCATTTATTACTCTCATGCGGCCAGCAGTAATTTTTTTTAGGTCTGTTTTATGTATGTATGCAGAACAAGACTATATGAATACATGCAAACATTTGCCTCTAAGTACAAGACGTTGCACAGCAGGCCCTGTTAGGAGTGAATATTCTGATATTACCACCAGAGGGCACCATATAGTTTTGTTTATGCAGTGCCACTTGACGCTCGTTAGAAGGCAAAATTTTACTTCTGGGTTAATGTGGTTTATTTATTTCAAATATTTTATGTTGATTTATATGAAATAAATAAAACTCTCAGCAGTGCAACAGAAATTCATGGTCATACCTACTTTAAACTGTACTAGCATTAATACTTCAGCTTGTGGGGGTTAAGCAGGTATTACCTTTTAAATCTGCAGTGCTGATTATCTCACTGATTCTGTTCACATGCTAATAAATGACTAATATCCAGTTAATAGCATGAAACTGACCATTGAGATTGTGTTTAATATACTGGAGGTGTAACCTGTTAATAAAAAATCCACTTGACATTTGCAAGGGTATCTCTGGCATTTGCCAGCAAGATGTGTTTTAAAAACCTGTCATATAGAAGCAGCCAGCTAGCTGAAATTGTGCCTTGCCTTCTACTAAACCATCTGAGTAAACTGCAAACAGTTGAGATAAGTATGACTTGAGGCTACACCATGGGCCCCAGGAATATTTTTGATTCCCGCATATTCTGGGCTTTTAGTGCAGACTGCAGTGTAAGAACTGTACGTGCTGTCCCTACATCCCAGGCCTGGGTAGCCACATGACTTTTTTCTGACTTTTTCTGTGAGTGCATATTTTCTTAGAGCTGTGTACAGAAATTACATCTGGTATCCGAATGGTCTATGTCCCAGGTCTAGCTTGATTCAAGAATGATGCCCCAGCTTGGAGCTTTAACATTCTACTTTTATCCTTCATCTCTGTTTTGTTTTCTTAACTGCCTCAGTGGATTTGGTTTCTACAACCCACTACAGTAGCACATTCCATGTTTATAGAACAATCTGACGCTTGTTCTGTTTTCCCCACCAGTTCTTCCTGCTCGGGGTGACCCATTCACGCTTACCGAATGTAATGATGCACACTAATATTATACGCCAGTCTTCCCAGTCTCTTCTGCTCTGACGTAAGAAGAGCTTCAGTTCCTCTAACCACTTTTTGTACCTCATCCCATCCATCCCTCACATCCTTCCAATAATCTTCGGGAATTCTTCCAACTTCCTGATTTCTTTTTCTTGTGTGGCCTCTATTACTACACATGGTACTCAGTGTTTGGCCTATGCCTCAAAAAGGAGGGGCATTACTTATTTGCTTCTGGAGTCTATTGTCCTGTGGATATAACCCAGAGTTGTATTCATTACTGGTGCCACAGCTGTTTCACTCTGGTCCCCCAGGGGTAAGAAATACCCCTAGGTTCTTTTCCTGCTCTTTATCATTTCCAGTTTTACAGCTGATACTTCATACTTGGGTTGCTGTAGCCAAAATGCAGCACTTATCATTTCCCTGCATTTAACCTAAGCTGCTCCCTTTATGCCCACTTGGACAACCTTTCCAGATCTTTCCTTACATCTATCCCCATCCTTCTCTGCTGTTTGTATGCAAAGGGGTTATAGTGTGCTCTGTTCTCTTGGATATTTCTGAAATGAACACACTGAAGAGTACTGGACCCACTGCCACCACACTGCCGTTGTCTTCTTGCCATTCTCCTGTTTTCCTGGCATTGCACTTTGCACCACAGTTTTTCACATCCTGTTCTTCTTTAATGTCACAGTTTAGCTCTTCAGTTTCTCTCCCACTTTCTGTCCTGTAATGTTTTCCTAGCAACCACTTGTGTGGGACTGAATCATATTCATCCATAAGTCAGTCATAAACTGTGTGTGTGTGTGTGTGTGTGTGTGTGTGTGTGTGTGTGAGACGGATGTTCCTCATGTTTCACTGTTGCAGTCATTACATTTGGGGTTATCTGCTTGCAGTAGCCCTCAGTCGGCCTGATTAACAAAGTCTTGGGTCCTACGTTGGTTGCTGTCTCTTCTTCTGTGATGTCAGGTTGTCAGGGGTATAAAACATGCAGCCGATGTCATTACATCAGTCTTTCTTGTCGTGCGGTGCCCGAAGCAGAAGCAGTTCGCAAGTGCCGGTCGGCCGACTCCTGAAATTTTCATTTTCGAGTTTCAGAACCGAAGTCTTCAACTAAAAGCAAAGTACCCCGTTGGGGAAACTTTTTCTTGCTCTAATCCGATGTCAGTAAAAATAAGTAATTGCATTTCTTGTGGAAAGCAAATACCTCATAAAGATTTTCATTCATACTGTATTCCTTGCCTAGGCCCTGACCACAACATACCTTGCTGTCGGTTTTGTGCCTTATTTAAACCACGAACTATCTGTCGTTGATATATTTGCGCTTCTAAATATTTTGGTGTTCAGTTCAGTTATCCTGATATGTCTTCGGTTAGCCATTCGACTACCGACATTCCGAAAAAACGCAAAAGTAAAGACAGAGACAGGCCGCCCAGTACGCCGGTACTCAGTGAGGCGCTTTTGCAGCCCCTGATACCCGTTACTTCAGATTCGCAGGCCTCTACTGAGACCCATTCAGAGTCCGGTATGCCATGAGATGCTTAAATTGTGGAACCTGCGGATGTCTCTACCTTGGATGGGTTCGGAGCCGCTGTGCAGGCACCGGCTTATGAGGGTGTATTCAGGCCTACTGACTTGCATATTAAACCGATGCCATCTTCTTCTTCTTCAAGGCCTAAAACTCGAACCATGCCTAGAAAACTGACGCCCATACCGCATGGTCAGGCCTCCATGCCTAAAAAACGAATGATAAGAATGGCTGAAGATCTTATTACTTTAATCAGGGGAAGCCAACCTTCCCCCTGTAAGAGACCTAGGACTGAGTTTGCTTATGATATTTCTGACCAGGATTCTGAAATTTCTGTTTCCTCTGACGACCAAGATTTACCCTTATCTACATATGAGGATTCTGATGCTGAGGACTCTATTCCCTCTGCTTCCCTCCCCAGAGGATTTCTCTTTTGGTGAAACCTTGCATACTCTCAGGGAGCATTTTCGTTGGGAAAGTCAGGATTTCTCTGATTCTAAAAAGAGGCTTGGGGATTTCTTACTCCTGCCCCAGCACAGGCCTTTAGCTGTACCTCCTGTACTGAACATTGTTGATGATGTCTTTTCGGAATCTAGCATGGCCCCTGAATCTTTACCTCCTGCTTCCTGGAACCGTTTCACAGGGACCCAAGGGCATTACAGCTATTACTGCCAAAAATCCTACCCCCTCTGATAGAGACTCCAGGGCGCCGGATAGATGGGGTAAGAAGGTATACACTTCTGCAACTTTGGCCATTAGGGCCTTAAACTGCCAGTTTCATATGTTAAAGTATCAGCTGCATATTACTGTATTGCTTAAACAAAAAATTATGTTGTTTCCTGATTGTGCTGAAAATAAGGATTTACGGGATTTAATGCATTCTGCTGAACAGGTTGGTAAACATGCATTGCAATGTGGTTTTGAATCACTAGAGGCATCTTGCAGGGCTGCAGTAACTGGGTCTGTACTTAGAAGGCATCCTTGGCTTAAGGAGCAATCCTTGCCAGGTCATGTTAAAGCGAAATTACTGGATGCTCCCTTAAATGAGGACCACCTGTTTGGAGGAAAAAGCTAAATCTATGCAGACTGTTATTAAAGATTTTTTACAAGTACATCCTCCAAGATTTAGTAGGCATTGGCCTTCTAAGAATTGGTCCTTTCCTGCCTCTTCCAGACCTTCTTAGTCAAAACCTAGATCCAGCAGAGCACCCAGGGTTCAGTCCCAGTGGATGCACAGGACTAAGCAGTGGGGGGGGGGGGGGGGGGCTTCACTTCCAAATCTAGGAGTAATAAAACTCCCCCTATGGTAAACTGTCTCTATGACTTCTTTTTAAAACTTCCAAGCACTTCTCAACTGACTGCCCCTTTGGAGGGAAAGATTGAACTTCATGCAAAGAACTGGGGACTCATTACCCAGGACAAATGGGTTTTAAATATAGTGTCCCAAGGATACAGATTTCACTTCCATACGTTACCAACTCCAAGAGGTTGGCTGGATCTACCTCCAAATCAGTGGGCAGAGGCCCAAAAGCAAGTACTCTCTCTCTTAAGCATAGGGGCTATTCAGTTGGTACCAGAAGAAGAAAAGGGACAAGGTTTCAACTTGAGATTTTTCCCGGTACCCAGAAAAGACAGTTCATGATGTCCTATCCTGGACCTGCCTACTCTAAACACCTTTTTGGTGATTCCAAATTTCAAGATGCTGACTCTTCACCAGTTGCTTCCTATGCTAAGCAAAGATCCCTGGTTGGCAACACTAAATTTAAAGGAAGCATACCTGCACATCCCAATCAGGGAATCTTGCAGAAGATACCTACGCTTCAAAGCAGGCTACACGCACTATCAGTTCTCTGCACTGCCCTTTGGCTTATCTACTGCACCCAGGGTATTCACAAAGTGCCTAGCTCCAGTCATTGCATTTTGCAGGCAAAGAAATATTCAAATATACCAATGCCTGGACAATTGTCTAATTCAGGCAGAAAACCAGGACATACTTTTAAATCATCTGGCTTTTGTACAAAGGGTGCTAACTTGTATGGGGTACACCATAAATGAAAAGAAATCACACCTGGTACCCTGTCAACAAATTATATTCCTGGGAGCAAGCTTCAATACAACTTCCCAGATGGCTTTCCTCACACCAGAGAAACAAATTCACTTGACAACCTACTTCAAACAAGTGGCCACAAAAACACTGCTATCTGCAAGGCTAATACTACAAGCCTTGGGGTTCATGGCCTCCTGCATTCTTCTAATTCCGTATGCAAGACTGCATATGAAGAAACTACTATGGTATCTAAAAAGCCTATGGTGTCAACATTCTCAGGATCTAGAAGCAATGATTCCTATCATTCCTTGTCTGCGCCTAGAGTCCCTTTGGTGGGCAGAGGCCTGCCACTAAAACAAGGGACTACCATTCACACTACCACCTGCCACGCAAACCCTAACAACAGACGCATCAGACTATGCATGGGGGGGGGGGCACACCTGGCAGGGAAGTGCATTCAGGGCAAATGGAACCCAATTCAAATGCACCTTCACATCAATCATAAAGAAATGTTAGCTTTACAGAATGCTCTGACAGCCTTCAAAGACCACATTCTTCCAGGGCAATTAATGGTAAAGATGGACAACACCACTGTTATGTGGTACATAAACAAGCAGGGGGGGGTACACATTCTTACCCTCTCTGCAGACTAGCCATGGCATTATGGAACACAGCCTTGAGCTACCAAGTGCATCTACAAGCGGAATTCCTGCCAGGAAAACTAAATACACTGACAGACGGACTAAGCAGAAACCTCATGGACCCACATGAGTGGAAACTGGAACCAAGGATTTTCAACATGTTGACAAGCAAATGGGGGAGCCCAGATAAAGACCTGTTTGCCTCCCCCCAGAACTATCAATTGGAAATATTTTGCGCAAGGACTCTCCACAGACAAGCTTGGAAGGTGGATGCTCTGTCCTTCAGCTGGAAAAAACAGTTTATGCCTTTCCTCCTCTGCCTTTGCTCTCCAAAGTACTACTAAAGATCAAATAAGACAAACCAAGGATGATTTGATTGCACCAGCCAGGCCGTGCCAACACTGGTACCCCCTCCTGCACAGTGTGTCACTGTTGGTTCCATGGCACCTGCCTCAGAATCTTACCCTGCTGTCTCAGCAGGAGAACCAGATTCCGCACCCTCAGCTTCAAAAACTGAACCTAGCAGCCTGCCTAATTACCTAAGCTCTCCTTTATCATTCCTCAGTAAACCAGTGATGGATGTCATTTTAGAGGCAAGGGGGCCTAGTTCTAGAAAATCTGATGCTAGAAAATGGAAAAGATTCTGTGCCTGAAACCAGTCTCAAGGGATGAGCATAGCAGTGCCCAATTTACCTCAGATTTTACAAAACTTAACTGAGATGCTTCACAAGGGCCTGTATTTTTCCTCAATAAAAATTCACACCTCAGCCATTTCAGCTCATTATAATACAGAACCTCCCCTCTTCTCTTATCCACTGCTCAAGCAGTTCCTCAGAGGAGCCAAAAATTTAAGACCACCCAGGAGAGCTCCAACTCCAGCCTGGGACCTTAACTTTGTATTGGAGAAACTCACCCTTCCTCCTTTCGAGCCAGCTGCTACTGCAGATTTAAAATTCCTTTCTTGGAAAACAGCTTCCCTTTTAGCCATCACTTCAGCAAGAAGGGTATCTGAATTACAGGCCCTTATGGCAGTGGAGCTTTTCATCATCTTTCATGCGGACAGGGTGTCACTCAGGACCAATCCCTCTTTCATGCCAAAGGTGGTATCCAGTGTGGCCTTTAATCAGTCCATTCATTTGCCAACCTTCTTTCCTAATCCACAGAACAAAGGGGAACGGATGCTGCACTCCTTAGATGTGTACAGACAACTTAGATTCTACTTGGACAGGACTAAACCTCAAAGGAAATCTGAACAACTGCTGGTGGCAATTGCTGCAGGGACAGAAGGGAAGGCTATTTCAAAGCAAAACATTTCCAAATGGATAGGCCATTGCATTCATTTCTGCTGTAAGCACTATGGAAAACCTATCCCACAGGGGATCAGACCCCACTCAACCAGGGCTGCATCTACCTCTACAGCCTTTCTCAGGGGCGTACCTACCAGGGACATCCTAGAAGCTGCTACCTGAAGTTCTGTACATACTTTCACCAAGCATTACCATTTGCCAATTTTCTCTAAATTCAGAGCTGGCTTTGCCACTGCAGTTTTCCAGGGCCTTATAGCTGGGCCTAATGCTATCTAAATTCCTCCTCCCATCCTTAGCTTTGGGAATCTACCTAAATGTAATGACTGCAACAGTGAAACATGAAGAACATAGTACAGTTGTGTATACTTACCATAAATATAGATGTTCGAGTGTATTCACTGTTGCAGTCCTGGTTACCCTCCCTCCAACCCCCTGACTTTTTTTTTTGGCTATACCTCTTCTCTCCTTTTCAATGCTTAAAAAGTTTTTTGGTGTATTTGCTTTTTTGTTTGAGGTATAACCTTGTATATTTATAGATTTAATTGCTTCCCATTAGGGGTGCACCTGACATCTGGGGCAAGAAAAACTGATGTAATGACGTCGGCTGCATGTTTTATACCCCTGACGAGCTGACGTCATGGAAGAAGGGACAGCAACCAACGTAGGATCCAAGACTTTACTAATCAGGCCGACTGAGGGCTACTGCAAGCAGATAACCCCAAATGTAATGACTGCAACAGCGAATACACTTGAACATCTACATTTATGGTAAGTGTACACAACTGTACTTTCTTTTGTTTCTGGAGATCCCTGTCCTCTAGGGAAACAGCCTTTCCGTTGGGATACTCTGCATAGCTTTCTGTGCTACTGCTGCTGAACACCCCTGTAATTGTGTAGTTCCCACTTACTTTTCTGGAAATTGTTTTCCTCTAGGGAATCAGACAGCCTTTCCCTCAGGATCCTCTGCATGTCTTTCTGTGCTACTGCTTACACCTCTGTAATTGTGTAGTTCCCAGACTTTTCCTGCTTCACCCTGTACAAGAATGTCATACTTGCCACTTCCTAGGCCTCAGGCAGTGAGCCAACCAGTGATGCATTAATGGTCTTTGTCAGGGAATCTGCCAGCACACTTACCAGATTCCTAATGGAACTAAGAAGCAACCCGCATAGTTGCTGTACCTTATCTCTTAGCAGACGCTTCTCTTTCCACTGCCCCTCTGTATCCTAGTGTCTGTCCTGTGCTTATTCCACTCTAGCTTCCTCTAATCATAGCAACCAGCCTCCTGTTTCCCTCCTGAGTATAATGTAGAAGTATTAATTCAGTAACATTGCTTGTTTTGTCACCTTCCCTTTTTACTCGGCCAGGCCAGATTTGTCACAGCTTTCTGCCATATAACTAAAAAGTTATCTGTTCCCTTCATCATTTCTGCAGGTTCCTGTACAGCATGCACCAGGGCTACCCTCACTTCCTTTGACATACTTGTGCTGCCCCCTTCAACTTCCCCACTCCCTTTCTTCCACCTTTTGTATGCCCTGCATTCTGCCCAAACCACTGCTTTCATGTTCTCCTAGAGCTGCTTTTGCCTTTCCTTCCTAATTTTCTTAATGTGTCTCTCTTCCCAATCATGTTACATCAAGTCCCTTAATTCATCTTCAACCCCCCTCAACTCCACCCCCTCTGGTTTCTTCTTCTTGCTACTGTAATCAAACCAGGAGTGTGGTATAGGTGTATTAATGACAGCTTAACATGAATATACCTGACCCATCCTCTTCCTTTATTGGAACTATATTAGGAATTCTTTCCTTTCTAATGAAGACCTGTACCAGCTGAATGAACCCCTGTTTCTTTATTACGTCAGTCATCCCCGGTTTCCTTGCTTCTTGGATCAATGGAGCACTTATCTTCCCCCTATCTGATTCAGATGCCCATGAGTGTAACTGTGATCCTTTTACTTCACAATTCCTTTATCTCTTCCCCATTTGCTATTTTCCTTCCTTGTTGTCTGTTTGCAGATGTAGATGTCCTTCATGGATGCATCTGCAGTCATAACAAATGGGTTGTCCTGTCGTCAGGCAGCCCTTTGGTCGGCCGGATTCCAAAGTCCGGGTCCGGCTTCGGCTGATGTCGCACTTCACCCGACGTCATCTCTGCTGGTCTTCGGGTATAAAGGCATCAGCCGACGCCATTTTCCTCAGTCTTTCTTGCCGTGCGGCGCCCGAAGCAGAAGCTGTTCGCAAGTGCCGGTCGGTCAGAGCCAGAGATTACTACTACCGAATACTACTTCAAGACTTCTAAAAGCTAAGTACCCGTTGGGGACTCTTTCTTGCCTCAGCCGATGTCAGAAAAAGTCAATAACTGTTTAACTTGTGGGAAACAAATACCTCATAAAGATTTCCACTCTTACTGTTTGCCTTGCTTAGGCCCAGACCACGACGTAGCAGCCTGTTCGGCCTGTGCTTCCTTCAACCGACGAACGCTTAGGCGTCGGTCGGAGTTTGCTGAACAGTTTTTCGGCTCAGATTTTGCGTACATTATGCCGTCGGATCCTCCGACTACCCAAATTGTTAAAAAAACGCAAAGAAAAGACCGACACTTTCGCGGTCCGCGGTTTCGGCCGAAACCACGGTTAAGCAAGCCGCGAGTGTCTCGGTCGAAACCGAGAAAACTGGTCAATCTACAGCCGAATCCATGACTACTACTGAGGCCCCTGCTACCTTACCTGAACTAGCCTCAGAAATTTTGCCTACAACTGTGGATCCTACTGATCTATCAGACACCATCCCCTTGGATATCTCTACCCCAGCACGTGGTGCTGCTAGGCCTCCTGCAGCCATGTCTATTAAGGCCTTTGCCAGGGCTAAAGCAGCCAAATCAGCTAAATCAGTGCCTGTTAAACCACCCTCTCTCAGGCCCACTTCTAGTTCACAAATGCTTACTCTGGCAGAAGATTTAATATCCTTAATTAGGGGATCCCAATCTCACCCAGACAGGGCCTCTCAGCCCCCAGAAAGAGACCTAGAGCAGAGCCCCCCGAGCCTGTGTCCTCTGATGATTCTGCGGATGACTCAGACATTACAGACCAGCCAGAGGCTCCTTTCTCCAACTATGAAGATTCAGATGCTGAAGAATCCATTCCAGCTGCCTCTCCACCAGAGGAATTCTCCTTTGGGGAAACCTTACATGCCATGAGAGAACAATTCCAATGGCAGGGACAAGATTTCTCAGACTCAAGAAAAAGGCTTAGGACCTTTCTGCACTTACCACAACATAGGCCCTTAGCTATACCTCCTGTCCTATCTGTTGTGGACGATGCATTTAATGATGTCTGCACTGCACCTGATTCTTTACCTCCAGCCCCTGCCAAACCAGATAGATTTTACAGGGTGCCAGACACTCATCACCACCTATACAAGGCCCCACTTGCAGACCCGAAACTATATCCTAGGGGCGAAAGGGAGTAGGCACGATCACAGTAAAAAACCGTATTCCCACTGAAAGGGAATCGAGGTCATTAGAGATGGGGAAAAAGTCTACACCTCTGCTACTCTCTCAGCTAGAGCTTTATACTGTCAGTTTCACATGATCCAATACCAAGAGTTTATGCTTCATCAGTTAATTAAAAGCTGTCCTCTGATGAATCTTTAGATAAGAAATATGTATTAGAAATGGTGAATAACATCCAACAGGTTAGTAACCATTCTTTAAAATGTGGCTATGATGCACTGGAGGCTTCATTTAGATCAGCCATGACTGGCACAGTTATAAGAAGGCATGCATGGTTGAAAGAACAGGTCTTGCCGGATCATGTTAAAGCTAAGCTATTGGATGCTCCTATGGATAAGGCCAGTCTATTTGGGGAACCTGCCCAGCAGGTAATGAAGAAAATGGAAGAGAAGGCAAAATCTGTGCAAACAGTCAAAGATTTCCTACAGGTTCAGCCCCCAAGGTTTAGCAGGAACTGGCCTGCCAAAAATTGGTCCTTTCCTGACTCCACAAGGTCACAAAGGGGCAGGAACAGACGCTCGAGGGGCAGAAATCAATCCAGAGGAGGTGCCTACAGAGGACGACAGTGGCAAGGCAATAACCGAGGCACAGACACAACCACTGCCACTGCAACAGGACAATCACAGTGACTTGAATCTGACTCCACCTACCAGGGAGCAAATAGCAGCACCATTAGGCGGAAAGTTAGCCTTATTCTCGAAAAATTGGCACTATATTACAAAAGACAAGTGGATTTTACAAACCATAGACCAAGGCTACCGGTTCCACTTCCACACTTTACCAGTAAAAGAGGAATGCCAAACCTGCCCCAAATCAAAGAATAGAAGCCCTGCATCAGATAGCGGAATTAATAAAGATGAGAGCTGTGGAAAGGGTACCAATAACAGAACAGGGCAAAGGATTCTACTCCAGACTCTTCCTAGTACCAAGAAAAGAGAAAAACTGGAGACCTATTCTCGACCTGTCCATCTTAAACACATACATCATTGTCCCAAAATTCAAAATGCTGACCCTACAGCAACTTCTTCCCATGCTGGGCAAGGAGTGTTGGCTGGTAACTCTAGATCTCAAGGAGGCATACCTGCACGTCCCCATTCGACCAAATTGCAGAAGATACCTCAGATTTCTTGCAGGATCAGAGCATTATCAATTCTCAGCATTGCCCTTTGGCTTATCTATTGCGCCCAGAGTATTCACAAAATGTCTGGCATCAGTAATCGCTCACTGCAGAGTACAGGGAATCCAAATTTATCCATACCTGGACGACTGCCTGTTACAAGCGGACAACAAAAGCAAGCTGACAACAGATTTACAAAGGGTCATTTACTTGCTTCAAGCCCTGGGATACACAGTCAATTTACAAAAGTCAAGGCTGACTCCATCCCAGACAAGAAGTTTCTTGGGCGGAATTGGACACAGTAAAACAGATGGCATTCCTAACTGCAGAAAAACAAAAAGAACTCCCTCTCTACTTCTTGGCATTAACAAAGCAGAACAAACTAACAGCGAGAAAAGTTCTGCAGGCCTTGGGCTACATGGCATCATGTATAATCTTGGTCCCACATGCCAGACTGCATATGAGAAAGTTACAGTGGTACCTAAAGAATTTATGGTCTCAACACAGACACAGCTTAGAAACAGAAATACCACTAATCCCATGCTTAAAACAGGAGTTCCTATGGTGGGCTCGGGCATGCTAGTCAAACCCAGGCTTACCCTTCCACAACTTTCGAGCAAACCAAACCATCACAACGGATGCCTCAGACCTAGGATGGGGGGCACACATGATGGACAAATGCGTACAAGGACTGTGGACTCAGGACCAGCTGCACCTGCACATAAACCAAAAGAAATGCTGGCAGTAAAACTGGCAATCCTAAAATTCAGACCATTCCTCAAAGAAGGCCATTTGATGATAAGGACAGACAACACCACAGTCATGTGGTACATCAACAAGCAGGGAGGCACTCATTCTTACCCCCTATGCAGGATGACTTTGGACCTTTGGAATCTGGCTCTAAGCTACAACATCCAGTTACAGGCAATATTTGTACCGGGAAAAGAAAACACCCTAGCAGACATTTTAAGCAGAACCACCTCGGATGCTCACGAATGGATGCTACACCCGGACATCTTCAAGACCATCACAAAGAAATGGGGAATGCCACAAATAGACCTATTCACTTCCCCACAAAATCACCAGCTCAAAAAATTCTGCACAAGGACTTTCCACCCACTTGCATGGAAGGTGGACTCTCTATCCTTCAGCTGGAAAGGCCTGACAGCATATGCATTCCCACCTCTTCCCTTAATACACAAGGTACTACTGAAAATCAAAGAGGAACGTCCAAGGATAATTCTGATAGCATCGAACTGGCCAAGACAACACTGGTACCCATTACTGAGGACCATGTCTCAGGAGAAAATGTGGTCAATACCCCTGATGCCTCTGATGTTAACTCAGAACAACTACAACATCATACATCCAAACCTAAAAACCTTGCAACTGACTGCCTGGAACATCATACAGCAGACCTTTCACAAAGGGTTAAAGACATTATCCTTGAAGCCCGCAGACCTTCAACAAGAAGGAACTATGCAGGAAAATGGAAAAGGTTCGTCATTTGGAGTACTGAAAGAGGAAAAGATGTGTCGAACATAGATATTGCTAACATTCTGGAGTACTTGGCAGAGCTTCTACATACAGGCCTGTCCTATTCCTCCATCAAGATACATGCATCAGCTATTTCAGCAGAATACAGCTTTGATCCTCCTGTCTTTTCACATCCTCTACTCAGGCAGTTCCTCAGAGGGATCAAGAATGTAAAACCTCCTAGGAAACCACCATTACCAGCATGGGACTTGAATTTTGTACTAGAAAAGTTGACACTCCCTCCGTTTGAACCAGCAGCAACAGCAGACCTACAACACCTGTCATGGAAAACTGCTTTCCTACTGGCTATTACTTCAGCAAGGAGGGTTTGAACTACAGGCCTTAATGGCAGTGCAACCCTTCCTAATCTTCCATCAAGATAGGGTGTCCATGAGAACTAATCCTACATTTATGCCTAAGGTGGTATCCAGAGTGTCTTTAAACCAGGTAATCCACCTACCTACCTTCTTTCCCAATCCACAAAACAGAGGTGAAAGAATAATGCATACCTTGGATGTACATAGACAGTTACGCTACTACCTGGACAGAACCAAAGCTAACAGAAAAACTGACCAGCTCTTTGTAGCCTATGCAACAGGAAGGGAAGGAAAAGCAATTTCCAAACAGACAATCTCCAAATGGATAGGAAATTGCATAAGATTCTGTTACTCTTACCATGGAAAACCAATTCCACAGAACATAAGACCTCATTCTACAAGGGCTACAGCCACTACCACAGCTTTCTTAAGAGGAGTGGCAACCAAGGACATTATTGAGGCGGCTACTTGGACCTCCGTGCATACATTTGCCAAGCATTATAATTTACCTCTATACTCTAGATCCCGAGCAGAGTTTGCCACTGCTGTACTGCAAGGGATCCTGACTACACCATAATTATTATTCCTCCTCCCCTAGTTGGCTATGGTATTCTACCCATTTGTTATGACTGCAGATGCATCCATGAAGGACATAGTACAGTTTTGTACCTACCATAAATGTAGATGTCCGAACTGGATAGCATCTGCAGTCAGGATTACCCTCCCTCCTTCCCCTCTGCGGTACTCCTAGGGTATTTACCCTCCTTATAGCTAGCTGGGGGGGGGGAGTCTCTTATGGTGTATTTGTTTGTATATATGTACATACATGTTTATTTTTTGTGTTTGCCTTCTACTATTTTGGAAACATTGGCATTTATCCATAATTTTAGCTATCCAAGAGGGCAATTGGCATCTGGGGCAAGAAACACTGAGGAAAATGGCGTCAGCTGATGCCTTTATACCCGAAGACCAGCAGAGATGACGTCGGGTGAAGTGCGACATCAGCCGAAGCCGGACCCGGACTTTGGAATCCGGCCGACCGAAGGGTTGCCTGACGACAGGACAACCCATTTGTTATGACTGCAGATGCTATCCAGTTCGGACAGCTACATTTATGGTAGGTACAAAACTGTACTATGCAGTGCTCCAATAGCAGCCCTAGATATTCTCAATGTTAACTTTTAGGGCCATTACTTTGGTTCTTATACTTACTGCTTCCTCACCCCTTTTCTTTTTTAACCTTCCAGTTAATACCCTCCCTTGCATAGATCACTACTCCTCCTACATCCCACTCTTCTCTGTCATTGCCCTTGTAACTGTAGCCATGTCTCACCTTGTTTTGTCACTGACCCTTGCATTTGTGATACCAGCCAGGAATATCCATCCTCCCCTCCTGCATCACCGCTTGCAGCTCTGGCATATTTATTAGATAATATTATCCAGCCATACATCGAGTCACCCTTGTATGTTCCTTTCCTGTGTGCTTTGCTTTCTTCCCATGCCTGCTCCTGTGCATTTACCCCCTTGCACTAATTACCTACGGTCATTCTTGTCCTCGTTCATCTCTTTCCAGCACTTTCCTTCTGTATGCTGATTCTGCCAGCATTACTGTGTCTGCGCTCTCATTTGTATTAAAACCCTGCCTAACTGCTGTGAGCACCCCAATGACTTTTTTCCATGTTCTCCTTAAATTACCAAGACAACGACCTCTGTTCTGAGAGCTGTCTATGTTGTGTTGCTTCTTTTCCTTTTGGCACGGATTTGCTAATGTGTTTTGGCTATAAAGAGCTAATGTAAAAACGAAAATGCATTCTCAAAACTAATTTTGTGTCTGTTGCTTGATGGTCTTTCTTTAAACGTTTCCTGCAGTTTACATTTGAGGATCTGGCTCAGTGGTACAGAAGAATGCCAGCTAACCACAACCCAAGTCAGCTGAATTTAAACAACAGCCCAGATACTGACACAACTAGCTGGGGGTGCAGTTCAGTGGAAGTGAAGCAATAGTACCTGCACACCCATCTCAGAAGTGCCCCATATAACATGGGGTTAGGGTACATGACCTTTCGTAAGGAACGGGCATGCAGCTCTTTAAACGCATAACATTTTAGCCAGTAAAGGCATGAGTGGAAACACTTGTGCATCAAAGGCCAACCCTACAAGGTGTATGTCAGATGTGTTATTTATGTGTAAGAAGGAAGAAAAATGTCTGGAAAGAAGTATTTTCCCACCTGTTGTAAATGGTTTCCTTTTGAAATTTCAAGTGGTGCTTTTGCAAACCTCAGAATTGTGAGACTTAACATTGTGAAATTAGAATGTATACTGTGTCCAACTTTGACACCTCCTGTGAGTATTCCCCTTTACTCTGAGGTACAGTCATCTTGGGCTTAGTAAGTGCAAGTTGCAGGGGTGGAGGGATAAAGCCCATCTGTCTGAGGTACATGGGTGATGATTTATGCTTTAATGGCATGACAGAAAGTTTCTTGATTTACATAACTACTTTCAGTATAGATTTTATTTTTTATAGTCGCTCAACTAGAAATTAGTGGTCTTGCAGTTCACATCTACAAATTTCATCAGAACTTGTAGCAGTTTACAAGCTGCTGTTCATGACAAAGTAGTGGTGTGTGTTTGAGCTCACCGTTGAAATGTCGAGACTCAGATTGCCAAGTCCCAAAGCACAGATAGAAAGACTAAAAATGTAGTTGAAAAACAAGTATTGAACATTGCTGTTCTCCTTTGAACTTCTTTTTTGCAGGGATCAAGCCCCCCCACCCACCCCGCACTCCCTGATGGGGGTGGGGTCTGGAAATGTAATGTTAAGAGCTTGCCCTGCAGAACAAGGGAACTTTACTTTTGTTTTGGCTTAATCAATATAATAATCTTTAATATGTGTAAAATATTCCTAATATTTATGTTAACTAAAGTCATGTTTTAAATTTTCCGTGTAACTCCTTGATCTGTAACTGACCTGGTGAGATATGTTTTGTTGCTCCATCGTGAGCCTGGGTCATGTAAAGAGTCTGTCAGCTAGTGCACTGCCCAGTATTTGGTGGTCCCTTGCCATAAACAAATGTTACAACAGAAGGAAGAAACTGTTGCAAAAGAGAGTAAAATCCCATGAGTGGAGGAGATCCCTGGTCAGCCTCAGTAAGAAGCTGAGATCCCTTATAAGATCCTCCAAAGTTAGCTATGAAAACAAAATTGCCACTGATTCTAGGGACAACTGCAAAGCATTCTATAGCTATGTCAAGAATCTTAGTGGCATCACCCAGATCTGCTCTGAGTTACAGAACAATGGCATGAAAATTACAGAACCAACTGATATTGCCAATATCCTGGCAGATAGGTTCAGTGCTAACTTTAACCCTCTCTTACCCCCTAAAGGGCCATTATCTATACAGGAAGAATGCAGAGCCCCTGTAATCACAACTACGCAGGTAGAAGCTGCACTCTCTAAAGCCAAAAACACAGCATCCATGGGACCGGGCAACATCCCTGGCTGCATTTTATACGAACTTCAGAACAAACTGGCTCCCCACCTAAGCACCATGTTCAGTCATAGCCTCACGTCAGGCTTTTTGCCCACTGAATGGCGCACAGCAACATTTATCCCACTCCACAAAGGGGGAGCCACCACTGATCCCAGGAACTATCGCCCTATTAGCCTGACGAGCCTGGTCTGTAAGGCCATAGAACGTATCATCATGTAACTCATAAAGACATTGGTAACCTCCAAACTCTGGACCCCACCTAGTTCGGGTTTGTGAAAGCCAGATCATGCCTCCTGAGCCTAATCGACTTCTTTGAGGCAGTCACCAAAGCCATAGAAGAGAGTAAGGTGGTTCACACAGCCTATCTTGACCTTGCCAAGGCTTTTGACACCATCCCCCATTCTGGAATTATAGCTAAACTCACTAAACTAGGTATAAATCCCTGTGTCACAAGATGGGTTGCCAAATGGCTTACTGACAGAACCCACACTGTAAAAGTTGCAGACTCCAAATCTGACTTCAAACCAGTGACAAGTGGAGTACCACAGGGTTCAGTCCTGGGACCTCTCCTGTTTGGTATCTACTTTTCTGAAGTACAGGCTAACACAGAAGGCCTTTGGCTAACGAAGTTTGCAGATGACTGCAAACTAGGAATCATAGTCGAGTCCCCAAATGAGGTGGACATCCTACAGAAGAGCCTCACTGAGACAGATGCCTGGTGTCAGAGCCATGGCCTCAAGCTCAATGCCAAAAAGTGCATTGTCATCCCCTTTGGTAAAAACTCTGTACCCATGAACTACCACATAGGCAGCAGTCTACTTAATGCCAAATGTGTGATAAGAGATCTTGGGACCCAGGTGGACAGTAGTCTCTCCTTTGATAATCACATTGCCACAGTAGTCAGGAAATCCTTCTATATGGCACACCTCATCACAAAAGGGTTCTCATCCAGGAAAAAAAGAGGTCATTGTTCCCCTCTACTCGACACTCATTAGATCCATTATAGAGTGCAATGCCCCTTTTAGAATTTACCTCAAGACATCTGCAGCAGCTGGAAAGGCCACAGAAGTACCTCACAAAGAGGATTACTGGCCTCAAACAGATGCCCTACACTGACCGTCTCAAAAACTCTAGCTTTACTCTGTAGCATATCACCTACTCCGAGGTGATCTCTGCCTAACATATAAAGCTATGTCATACCCAGAGCTATTGGACATGCTAGACTTAAAGAAATCCCAATCCCTCTGAGCTGCATGCTCTAGGGACCTAAACCTTGTTACCACAATAAACAGGACATGCTGGAGGGATAAATTCCTGTCCCGGAGACTTCCCGTACTGTGGAACAAGCTACCCATCTATGTCAAGCAAAGTTTCTCATTAGCACTCTTCAAGAAAAATCTTGATGACCGGATGGGAAATAGGCAATACACCCTGGGGGTCACTTCTGTGATCGCAGGACAATAACTTTCTTGGGTGGCGTAAGCCAGGGAACCTTGTTGGCTAGGCTTACTTTGGCCCTTGGGCTGATAGCCTAGTACCTACCTATGAACCCATTAACCGTTTAGTGAAATAAAACAAACAAACAAGTCTTGTCTCCTAGCAACATAGCAGTACTAGAAGTGTATATTCACATGAGACATTTTGCTTGTGTTAAACACTAAATTTCTTCCTGTGAGGAAAGATGGTGTAGGGTGATGCCCTGTCAGCTAAGTGAAAGACTGATATTCCTAATTCTTCCCAAGTCCAAATGAAAATTGGAAATAGTGACCAATTTCTAAATTGCCCAGTTTGAAAGCAAGCAGCTGCTGAGCTGTTTCTCAGAGCACTGAAAACCTGATATTCTTTGTGAAGTAAGATGCACCTGTTCTCATGTTCCACTTAGGGCATTCATGTCGCATTGCATTTTTTTTTAGTGCTGTTCACTGAATATGATAGTGATGGTTTGTCTTTCCAGTGGACATCTGATGCCCAGTTTCCTCCCATCCCTCATCCTAGATAAACTAATTTAAGTGTAAGTCTGCTGTTGCATACTGCATAGGTTTTAGGACTTCCTCTGTAACAGATGCTTTGCTGTAAAAAATTGGGAACTCACTCTTAGATAAAACCACCCTTTGCAAAGGTAACACTAGGGCTTTATTCCTGCACCTCTTCTCTTTACTGTCTTCATTAACAAGCTTCCTTATAACCTTTCTTACATTTCGATAATATAATATGCTGATGACATAGTTATCTTCAGTCCCAACTTCAGTCAGATTTCCATTCACAACACTAGTTTATCAACAACAAATCTAATACTTAAAACCTAAACTTTTCTTTTGAGGACCCACTAAAAACTGGCCCAAATATCCAACAGTGTTCATATGTAATTGACCTGAACAACTGCCACATTGAACCGACTACCTCCTTCAAATATATTGGGTTACTGTTAGACCAAACCATTGTTTGAAAAAACAGGAGCAAAGTCAACTCTCTCTCCTCTACTGGGTCAACAGAATCTCTTGGTTTCAGAGCAACCTGCCAGGGAAGCTATTGGAGAAGGGTCCTACTTTCTCAACTAGAATATGATTTATCAATAGTTTTGTTAGTTTGTAAAAAAACACACATTCTCTTCAAATTAATTCAAATGAAATATGCCAATACATGTCAGTCTCCCTCTGAAATGAACATTACTACCTCACCTGGCTTCCTGTAAAGCACAGATCTACCCTTCTACTAAGAATTCAGCTATTCAAATTAATCCACTTGCAAACCTATTTTCCCCTTACCAGAAACCTAATAGAAAAGTCTAGTGCATACAACTTCAGGAGTTATTCCCAGCCAACCCCCAACCTCCTTACTCCCACCACTGTCTTGCAGCAAGTTGAACATTCCATCTACTACTTAGCCCCAATGGTTTGGCATGTACTTCCCTCCCACCTAAAAGAAAGCATCACCTTGCTGTTATTTCATCAACGGCTAAACATCTTTTCCAAAGAGGCTTTGCCTAAAAGTCTACTAACAACTTTCATACACATGAGCTTGTATCAGTGTTTCAACTACTCTCTTTTCTGAACATCTTGTTTCTCACCTGTGAAGAAAGCTACATTCCTTCCCATTTCCTCACCTCCACTTCACCATCTCACGCCTCTACAGTCTTTCCAAACTACAACCCCACCTTATAATTCTTTCTCTGGTTCTGTCTTTCTTATCAATGCAGGTTTTCACCAAGTGTAACCTAGTATTAATTATACTTTAATTTTCTTGTTTGTATTGTATCATGCCATGTCCTAAAATAATCCACACAGGCTGTGCCTGAAAAAGGTCAGTATTGATTAGTGTACTACCCCAGTTTTACAAACAAAATAAATACACAGCTAACCAGGCTTAAGGGACTCCTGCAGACTATTTATAAGTCCATCAGTGGCAGACTGCACCCTGGAAAACCTCTCTTCCAGAATAGCCATGGCAAGTTGCAGATGTACTTCGTGTTTCACTGTTGCAGTCATCACATTTGGGTTATCTGCCTTCAGGTTGCCTTCAGTCGGCCCGAATACCAGAGTCTTGGATTCCTATGTAGATGCTGTCTCTTCTTCCATGACGTCAGGTCATCAGGGGTATAAAACATGCAGCCAACTCCATTACATCAGTCTTTCTTGCTGTGCGGTGCCCGAAGCAGAAGCAAGTTCACAAGTGCCAGTCGGCCGACTCCTAAAATTTTCGTTTTCGAGTTTCAGAACTAAAGTCTTCAAAAAAGCTAAGTACCCCGTTGGGGATTCCTTTTCTTGCTCTTAACTGATGTCAGTAAAGGTTAACAATTGTATTACCTGCGGAAATCAAATACCTCAAAAAGATTTTCATTCGTACTGCATTCCTTGCTTAGGTCCAGACCACGACATCCCTCACTGTCAGTTTTGTGTCTTGTTCAACCCTCGAACTATTAGTCATCGGTCTATATTTACAGCAAATTGTTTTGGTACTCTGTATAACTATCCAGAAATGGCTTTGGTAAGCCGTCCAACTACTGATATTCCTAAAAAACGTAAGGATAAACACAGAGACAGACCACATAGGTCCAAAACTGCCGATGATGCTTCCGTTAAGCTAGTCACCAGTCCACTGGTAATCAATGAGGCGCTTTCGTTGCCCCTGATACCTGCTACTTCAGATTCGCAGGCCTCTACTGAGACCCACTCAGAGTCTGGTATGCCGCGAGATGCTTCTTCAACTATGGAACCTGTGGATGTCTGTACCTCGGATGGGTCCGGAGCTGCTGTGCAGGCATCGGCTTCTGAGGGTGTATTCAGGCCTACAGACTTGCATTTTAAGCAAACGCCATCTTCTTCATCCAGGCCTAAAACTCGACCCACGCCTTGAAAACTGACGTCCAAATGGCATGCTCAGGCCCATATGCCTAAAAAAACAAATGCTTAGAATGGCTGAAGACCTTATTACCTTAATTAGGGGAGGCCAGCCTTCCCCCCCCCCCAAGAGACCTAGAACTGATTTTCCTTCTGATTCTTCTGTCAGGAATCTGATATTTCTGTTTCTTCTGATTACCAGGATTTGCCCTTATCTACTTATAAGGATTCTGATGCAGAGGATTCCTTTCCCTCTGCTTCCCCTCCAGAAGATTTTTCTTTTGGTGAATCCTTGCACACTCTTAGGGAGCATTTCTGCTAGGAAAGCCAGGATTACTCTGACTCCAAAAAGAGGCTTAGGGAATTCTTACTCCTCCCTCAACACAGGCCTTTAGCTATCCCGCCTGTTCTGGACATTGTGGATGATGCTGACTTTGAAACTAGTCTTTCCCCAGATACTTTACCTCCAGCTCCCAGAAAACCTGGCAGGTATTACAGAGTACCTGACTCGCACAAGTTCCTCTTCAAGAATCCTACTGCGGATCCAGAGACCATTTCCTAAGGACCAAAGGGCATTAAGGCTACTGCTGCCAAAACACTACCCCTTCTGATAGAGATTCTAGAGCCTTGGACAGGTGGGGTAAGAAGGTATATACTTCTACTACTTTGGCCATTAGGGCTTTGAATTGCCAGTTTCATATGTTAAAGTACCAGCAGCACATTATGGGACTACTTAAACAGAAAATGATGTTGATTCCTGACTGTGCTGAACACAGAGTTACATGATTTAATGCATTCTGCAGAACAAGTTGGTAAACATACTTTGCAATGTGGTTTTCGACTCTTTAGAAGCATCATGCAGGGCTGCTGTCACTGGGTCTGTACTTAGAAGGCATGCTTGGCTTAAGGAGCAAAACTTGGCAGATCATGTTAAAGCTAAATTACTGAATGCTCCCTTAAACCAAGACTGCCTGTTTGGCAACAAAGCAGATGTTGTCCTCAAAAAGATGAAGGAAAAAGCTAAATCTATGCAAACTGTTAAAGATTTCCTGCAAGTACAGCATTCCAGATTTAGTAGGCATTGGCCTTCAAAGAATTGGTCCTTTCCAGCCTTTTCCAGGCCTTCTCAGTCCAAACCCAGGAACAGCAGACCACCTAAGGTACAGTCTCAGGCTGTGTGCACAGGCCTAAGCAGTGGGGTGCTCCCACTTCCAAAGCAGGGAGTAAGTAGTAAGACACCCCCTACGGAAAACTGTCACAATGACTTAACCTTAAACCTTCCTAGCCCTGCTGTACTATCTGCTCCCTTAGGAGGAAAGCTCGCCCTGCATGCAGAAAACTGGGAACTCATTACCCAGGACAAATGGGTTTTGAATATAGTTTCCCAAGGATTCAGATTCCACTTCCACACCCTACCAACCCCAAATGGTTGGCCAGACCTACCCCCAAATCAGTGGGCAGAGGATGAACAGCAGGTTCTCTCTCTTCTAAGTATCAGAGCTATTCAACCTGTTCCAGCAGAAGAAAGGGGACAAGGTTTTTATTCAATTATTTTCCTGGTACCCAGAAAAGACAGCTCCTGGCATCCTATCCTGGACCTCCCTATTCTAAACACTTTTTTTGGTAATCTCAAAATTCAAGATACTAATACTTCAACAGCTGCTTCCTATGATAGGCAAAGATTACTGGTTGGCAACCTTAGACGTAAAGGAAGCTTACCTGCACATTCCAATAAGGGAATCTTGCAGGAAATACGTACGCTTCAGGCCAGGCTCCATGCACTTTCATTTCTTTGCACTCCCCTTTGACTTCTCTACTGCACCCAGGGTATTCCCAAAGTGTCTAGCTCCATCTATTGCATTTTGCAGGCAGAGCAATATTCAAATATACCCATACTTGGATGATTGTCTAATTCAGGCAGAAAGCCAGGAATTGCTATTAAAACATCTGGCATTCGTAAAGAAACTTCTAAACTCACTGGGGTACACCATAAACGAAAAGAAATCTCACCTAGTACCCTGCCAACAGATTGTATTCCTGGGAGAAAGCTTGAATACAACTTACCAGATGGCTTTCCTCACTCCAGAGAAACACGTTTATTTGACAACCTACTGGCCACAAAGACCTAGCTATCTGCAAGGACAATTCTACAAGCCCTAGGGTTCATGGCCTCTTGCATTCTACTAATTCCATATGCAAGACTGCATATGAGGAAACTGCAATGGTATCTAAAAAGCCTATGATGTCAACATTCTCAGGACCTGCAATCAATGATTCCTATCATTCCTTGTATAAAGACAGAGTTCCTTTGGTGGGCAGAGATCTGCTACCTCAACAAGGGGCTCCCTTTCACTCTACCCCCTACCACCCAAACCCTAACAACAGACGCATCAGACTATGCATGGGGATCTCACTTGGCATGGCAGTGCATTCAAGGCAAATGGAACCCGAGACACATGCACCTGCATATCAGCCAAAAATAAATGTTAGCTGTACATAATTCCTTGAATGCCTTTAAGGACCACATTATTCCAGAAAAATCATTGGTAAAGACATTCAACATCACAGTTATGTGGTACATAAACAAGCAGGGGGGAACCCACTCATACCTTCTCTGCAAGACTAGCCATGGCTCTGTGGAACACAGCCTTGAGCTACCAAGTGCACCTACAAGCTCAGTTCCTGCCAGACAAGCTAAATTCACTGGCAGACGACCTAAGCAGAAATCTCATGGGACCCACACAAATGGAAACTGGAACCAAAAAATATTCATCCTCTTGAGGAACAAATGGGGACCCTAGAGATAGACCTGTTTGCCTCCCCTCAGAACTACTAATTGGACAAATTCTGCACAAGGACTTCCCCACAGTCAAGCTTGGAAAGTGGATGCCCTGTGCTATACCTGGGAAAGCCTCTCAGTTTATACCTTTCCCCCTCTGCCTCTCCTCTCGAAGGTTCTGCTAAAGATCAAACAGGACAAACCAAGGACAGTACTGATTGCACCAGACTGGCCACAAGCACTGGTACCCCCTCTAGCACAGTATGACACTGCTGGAACCACGGCACCTGCCTCAGACCCTTTCCCTGCTGTCCCAGCAGGCGGGCCAGATTCTGCACCCTCATCTTCAAACCCTGAACCTTGCAGCCTGGCTAATTCCTTAAGCTCTCCAATAGCATCCCTCAGTAAGCAGGTGCTAGATGTCATTCTGGAGGCAAGGAGGCCTAGTACTAGAAAATCCTATGCTGAAAAGTGGAAAAGATACTGTTCCTGGAGCCAGACTCAAGGGATGGGCACAATGGTGCCCAGCTTACCTCATATTCTTCAGTACTTTATAGAAATGCTCCACAAGGGCCTATCCTTCTTGTCTATTAAAATTCATGCCTCTGCCATTTCAGCACATTATAATACTGAACCACCCCTCTTCTCTCACCCCCTGCTAAAGCAATTCCTCAGAGGGGCCAAAAATTTAAGACCCCCCAGGAGAGCCCCTACTCCTGCCTGGAACCTTAACTTTGTATGGGAAAAGCTCACTCTCCCTCCTTTTGAGCCAGCTGCAACTGCAAAGTTGAAATTCCTTTCTTGTAAAACAGCCGTCCTTCTAGCCATTACTTCAGCAAGAAGAGTGTCTGAATTACAGGCCCTCATGGCAGTGGAGCCCTGGATTATCTTCCATGCAGGCAGGGTTTCCCTCAGGACCAGTCCTTCCTTTATGCCCAAGGTGGTGTCTAGTGTGGCCCTAAATCAGTCCATTAATTTGCCTACCTTTTTCCCGAATCCACAAAACAAAGGAGAACAAATACAGCACTCTTTGGACGAGTACAGACAACTTAGATTTTATTTAGACAGGACTAAGCCTCTCAGAAAATCTGAACAGCTGCTAGTTGGCTTTGCTGCAAGGGCAGAGGGGAAGGCCATTTGAAAGCAAACCATTTCTAAGTGGATAGCCCATTGTATTCATTTCTGCTGTAAGCACCATGGAAAACCTACCCCACAGGGGATAAGATCACATTCCACCAGGGCTGCATCTATCTCTACAGCCTTTCTCAGAGATGTCCCTACCCGGGACATTGTAGAAGCTGCTACCTGGAGCTCTGTACATACCTTAACCAAACATTACCACATGCCTATTTTTTCTAAATCCAGAGCTGGTGTTGCCACTGCAGTCTTGCAGGGCTTAATAGCTGGCCCTAATGCTCTCTAACTTCCTCCTCCCTTCCTTAGTTTTGGGAATCAACCCAAATGTGATGACTGCAACAGTGAAACACGAAGAACATAGTACAGTTGTGTACACTTACCATAAATGTAGATGTTCAAGTGTATTCACTGTTGCAGTCCTGGTTACCCTCCCTCCAGCCCCCTGACTTCTCTTGGCTCTACCTTTCCTTCTTGTTTGGTGTATTTAAGCTTTCTGGTGTATTTGCTTTTTGTTGGAGGGGTACCATAACATATAATTGCTTCCCATTGTGGGGGCACCTGACATCTGGGACAAGAAAAACTGATGTAATGGTGTCAGCTGTATGTTTTATACCCCTGATGACCTGACATCATGGAAGAAGAGACAGCATCCGATGCAGGAATCCAAGACTCTGGTATTCAGGCCAGCTGAGGGCTACCTGCAGGCAGATAACCCAAATGTGATGACTGCAACAGTTAATACACTCGGAACATCTACATTTATGGTAAGTGTACACAACTGTACTTTCTGACCACTCCAGATTTCGGAATTCACACTGGAATGGACATGCACTGACAGAAGGAAATAACAGTTGTATCTCTGTGTGCACAGATGAAACCTCTGATCTCTTTATGTATTAATTCTCTTTGGAACAACGAAGACCAGTCAAGCTCTGCTTTAGAGTTGTAAAACACATGTCAACATTTACAGTTGTGGTGCTATGAACCTGAGTTACAGGTTATAGGGACATCTTGAGTTGGCCCTGATCTGTCTAATTTTTCAAAATTACTTTTATTTGATACCTAAGAACAAAACTGATAGTTGATATCACTTTCATTAAATGCATTTCTTTAGAGCTTTCTGTATAGGTACTTTTTTCTAAGCTGGGGATTAAACGGCCCTATCTTTCTGGATCAGGGCAGTTGACAACACTACCATGTCATGTCAATAACTAGATGTGATGACGTACACAGTACTCTGTACAGAGTTCAGGAAAATGTGCTCCTTGGTTTGTTCAGTGGATCTAAGCAATGGCAATGTGTTAGCAAATTCTTTCTGAAGTGTATCATTAAGGCAAGCCTGAGTGCAGATGGATGGGATTACATGCTGATTTAGCAGGCACTGAATCCAGCCTCCAGGAAGTAGAATTGTGCAAAATTAGAGTTTCCTTGCCTTTGTGCTTGTATGCCACTCTGTGTGGATATCCTGTCACTTAGACTTAAACTGAGATGCTTGTTTGCATGCACAATTTTAGGATTTATAAATTGATTTCAGGTAACCATGGTTACTACTGGTGTTTGTCTTCCTACTCCATTTGTCTCTGTCCTGCCAGAGAGTTCAATTGTGCAGTATGTGCCCACACAGAGAATCTTTCCTTCTTAAAGCATACAACCGGGGAGGGGGGGGTTGAATTTGGCAAAGGAGTGTACTCTGCTGAATGTCCGCATGATCTGTTGTTCCATATTTGAAGTCATTAAACTGATTTGCCACTTTTGAATAATTGTTTAGCATCCATTTTAGCATTTGGTCAGGTAGAAAAGAGAAATGTTTAATTAACCAGTTTCTTCTTTTGCTTTAGTCACTTGTGCTTCCGTTTGCTAGTTAAGGGTAGCAGCATTCCTTGGAACTGAAACCTTTCCGGTCCCAAGTTTGTGTTCTCATAACACCTTGGAATTGCAGCTTAAATAATCCATTTGGGAATTTCTTTCTATGCTGGTGATAGTGTTGTAACCTCATTGCAGTTGCTGTGCAGGTAGTCACCTATTTATAAGAAATCCATTTTGTGGAATAACAGACTTTATAGGCTGGGGGAACTGACTTTTGTTATCCTCTGTATAGGGCAGTTGAAGTCAGAAGTGCCTCGTATCATACAGAGACTCATGCAGTCTGCTGTATTAAACCACAAGTGATAAGCAACCAAATGAAGGCCTTAGATCCTGCTCTGCTGGAGACAAAGTAGCTGTCTTTTCAGGTGTAGCAAGACGAGCCACCCCTGTACTCATCACATGCAAACTCACAGCACAGACACACATGCTAAAGTGCTTGCATATGCACATGCACACACGCACACGTGTTCACAAAACGCGTGCTACAGCTGAATGGTCAAATACCAGATAATCTCCTTTCAGAATCCTTTTCCCTGGATTACTCACATAATCTTGCTACTCATTCAGATATAAGTTGAGAACAAAGTTCCCATAATTATTTAATTTTTCAAGCCCATGAAAGTCATTCCTGTTGTACTTGATTTCCTGCCCAGTTTCTCTTACTGGCCAAGTTCCGTTCTGCTGAACACGTAAAACGTTTTCAGACTCTAACAATATGCAACAGTCCAACAATAACAAGTTCTGTTTCTGCGGTTTCTGATTTGGATTGCTCTCATCACTGGCCTTTTTCTCATTCAGTCAGTAAGTAAATCTTGTTGATAAAAATGAACTGCCTGTAGTTTATATTGTATTGCTAAACAGTGACAGATGGATAAAGCTTTTCATTAGTAACATAACCATAATCTTGAGCCAGGGATACTGAGGGCATACGTTGGATTAAGTGACAGTGACCCCGAGATCCTGTAAGCAGGCCTGGGAATGTTTAGAATATAAAGGCTGTGCCGTGAGAACCAAGGCAGTTGTTGGACTGTTCCTGGGGCCTTCTTTGTGAGCATACCTCTCAGATGTCCCTGATTTTTGCAGAATGTGATTCTGTCTCCTATTTTTTATCCCATCCTTTGTGAAAGTTTTGATTTTCTGTTGTATCATAGAAGATTATAGTCGGTTTGTAATGCCAGACATTACAGTTACTTCTTATTGTCACGAAAATGCTTGTTGTTGCAACAGTTTTTGTTCTATTAACATTTTAAGTGAATTAGATAATTAATTAAAAATGTCCTTGTCTTTTGGGCTGTCTGATTATTTTTTCCTTTGTCTAGAATTCTTTATTAAAAGAAGTTGAAATGTATGAGTAAAAACAAAAAAATGGACCAAGAAATAGTTGTGAGCTTTGCACAGTAGGGCATAGACTATGTAACCTTCAGTACTGAGTATAAAGATGATTCAAAAGGTGTCGGTGATACCAATGTTTTTTTTAAGTATTATTACCTTAACTTCTGAACTTGATTTCTGCTTTGTCTTGTTAGGTTCTAGTCCTTGGTAACAAAAGAGACATAATGGGAGCTTTGGATGAAAAAGAACTCATTGAAAGAATGTAAGTCACTTTTATATGTAAGTCTGTGTTTGCAAAATGCCTGTATTGCTAAGAGAAGAGCCACACACACACACACACACACACACACACACACACACACACACACACACACACACACTTTAAAATCCAAAAAGGAAAACATGTGAATATTGGATTTTGTATAGTGCTAATTAGAATGGAGTTTTGTATCCCAAAGTCCCATATTTGCTGTATTTGGTTTGCTTGTCTCAGGCACAACATGCCAAGAGTTGTGGACATGGTATTCTTCTGCTTATGTCTCTACCAACCGAGCCAGTAGTTACGTGATGTTGGCGCACAGCTAAACATACTGAAGTATGAGCATGCCCTAGGGCAGTGTCCCAGAAACGCATTTCAGGCTCTTTTGCAACATGAGCTAAACTAGGAGCAAATGCATTATCAAGACTGCACAGAAGCATTAGGTTGGTTAAATGATTTGCTGAGATTGCTGCGGTATTTAATCAGAAGTTGTGGGAGAGAAATGTGATTATAGCTTGCAGCAACATTGCAGATGTTCATCGTGTTATGCTGCTGCAGTCATTGCACTTGGGTTATCCTGCCATCAGGTGATCCCACAGTCGGCCAGAGTTCCAACGTCTTGGTCTGGCATCGGTTGCTGTCGCTTCTTCCCTGACGTCAGTGCGCCAGGGGTATAGAAGATGCATCCAACGCCATTTTCTTCAGTCTTTCTACCCGCGTGGTACCCGAAGCAGAAACAGTTCACAAGTACCAGTCGGCCGACTGCTGAGATTTTTGAAGTCAAATTTCAGATCCGAAGTCTTCAACAAAGCTAAGTACCCCGTTGGGGAAACTTTTTTCTTGCCTCAGACCGATGTCAGAAAAAGTTAATAATTGTATTTCTTGTGGGAAGCAAATACCTCATAAGGACTTCCACTCTTACTGTATTCCATGCCTAGGCCCTGATCACGATGTCACTAGTTGTCGGTTTTGTGCTAGATTTAACAAACGCACTATAAAAAGACGTTTTGATTTTGCTTTGCACTACTTTGGCCGAAGGTTCAATTATATTATGCCGTCGGATCAACCAACGACCGCAATACCGAAAAAACGCAAAGACAAGGATAAAGACAGGCATCCGGGGTCCAAAACCAATGACGAAACCTCTTCTAGGGCAGTCGCAGGTTCACCGGTTCTCAGTGAGGCGCTTTCGCAGCCCCTGACACCCACTACCTCAGAGCCACAGGCCGCCTCCGACTCCCACATGGAGACAACTAGGCCTCTGGATACTCAAGGTATTGGGCCTATGGAAACTAATCCCTCAGATGGGTCCGGAGCCGCTGAGCAGGCATCTGCTTCTGAGGATGTTTTCAGACCTTCACAACTTACCATTAAAACAACAGCCAAGACAAAAGTACCATTAAAGACAAAAAAAGAAGTACAGTATTCTCCTGGACAGTCCTCCATGCCTAAGAAACAGATGCTTAAAATGGCCGAAGACCTCATTACTCTAATCAGGGGTTCCCATCCCCATCCTGAGAAAAGGCCTAGGCAGGATACAGACTATGATTCCTCTGACCAGGTTTCCATTTCCTCTGATTCCTCTTCAGACCAGGGATACTCTCTACCCCCCTATGAGGACTCTGATGCTGAAGAATCTATCCCTTCAGCCTCTCCTCCTGAGGATTATTCTTTTGGGGAAACTTTACATACCATGAGGGAGCATTTCCATTGGGAAAGTCAGGATTACTCAGAATCCAAGAAAAGGCACAGAGATTTCCTTTTATTGCCTCAGCACAGGCCCCTAGCTATTCCACCTGTGCTAGATATTGTGGATGATGTGTTCTCTGAATCCAGCTTATCTCCTGATTCTTTGCTCCCTGCACCAGCCAAGCCAGATAGGTATTATAGAGTCCCTGACTCTCACAAGTTTCTTTATAAAAACCCTTCTGCTGATCCAGAAACTATTTCCCAGGGTCCAAAAGGGGTTAAGGCTTCCATTGCAAAAAATCCAGTACCCTCTGACAGAGATTCCAGAGCTTTGGATAGATGGGGAAAGAAAGTATACACTTCTGCAACTTTAGCAGTAAGAGCTTTAAATTGCCAGTTTCACATGCTTAAGTACCAACAATATTTAATGGCTCAGTTAAAACAGAAAATGCTTGCAAGCTCAGAAGCTCCTGATTGTAAAGAAATGCAGGATTTATTGAATGCAGTTGAGCAGGTGGGAAAACATACTCTGCAATGTGGTTTTGATTCTTTAGAGGCCTCTTGTTGAGCCGCAGTTACAGGTTCTGTGATTTGAAGACATGCTTGGTTAAAAGAACAGAGTTTACCTGATCATGTTAAGGCAAAATTATTGGATGCTCCTTTACAGCATGAGACCTTGTTTGGTTTTAAGGCAGATAAGGTGTTAAAGAAAATGGAGGATAAAGCTAAATCTATGCAAACAGTCAAGGATTTTTTACAGGTACAGCCACCTCGATTTAGCAGAAACTGGCCAACAAAGAATTGGTCCTTTCCAGTGTCAGACAGGCCACAGAGAGGCAGATACAGATGCCCAAGAGGCAGATCTCAACCCCAAGGCTCAAACAGACAATGACAGTGGGGCACCTCAACCCCAGAAGGAGGTGAGGACAAGTCTCAACCTTACAGGAAACAGTCACAATGACTTTCCCCTTCGTACGCCAAGCACTTCCCTTTTGGAAGCCCCCTTAGGGGGAAAACTAGCACTTTTTTCTCCAAACTGGCAAACAATCACCCAAGACAAATGGGTTCTGAATATTGTGTCTCAAGGTTACAGGTTCCACTTTCATACTTTACCAAGGCTAAAAGGAATTCCAGACCTGCCACAAAATCAATGGGCAGAGGCACAAAAACACTTTTCAGCCCTCATGGACATGAGAGCTATTCAAAAAGTACCACAACAGGAACAAGGACAAGGATTTTACTCAAGACCCATCCTGGTCCCCAGAAAGGACAAGGCCTGGAGGCCCATACTAGACCTTTCAATTCTAAATACTTACCTGGATATTCCGAAATTCAAAATGTTGACATTACAGCAGCTTCTACCCATGCTGGGCAAGAAGGCTTGGCTTGTTACTCTGGACCTCAAAGAGGCATATCTGCATGTCCCTATCAAACAAAAGTGCAGAAGATACCTCAGATTCAAAGCTGGTACAATGCACTACCAATTCTCTGCACTGCCCTTTGGCTTATCTACTGCGCCCAGGGTCTTCACAAAGTGCCTGGCACCAGTAATTGCATTTTGCAGACAAAAAGGAATTCAAATATATCCATACCTGGACGACTGCCTCATTCAAATAGAGACAAAGGACATTCTTCTACAACATCTGGCGTTTGTAAAAAGGTTGCTAATTTCTCTAGGGTACACAGTAAACGAAAAGAAGTCAAAACTAGTGCCCTCACAACAGATTATATTCCTGGGTGCCAGCTTAAATACAACGGTCCAGATGGCTTACCTCACGCCAGACAAACAAGTTCAACTAACTCAATATTTTCAATTACTGGCAAAAAATTCCCATCTCCCTGCAAGAAAAATTCTGCAGGCCCTGGGATTCATGGCATCCTGCATACTACTAATACCATATGCCAGACTGCATATGAGGAAATTACAATGGTACCTAAAAAGTGTTTGGACTCAACACTCTTACAGTTTAGAAACAGTAATACCAATGATTCCCTGCCTACAACAGGAGTTTCGATGGTGGGCACAGGCATGTCACCTAAACAAGGGTCAGCCTTTTACCCTACCCACAGCCAGGCAGACTCTAACAACATATGCTTCGGATTACGCCTGGGGAGCACACATGGCAGGAAAATGCATTCAGGGCAAGTGGACCACAGACCAGACGCATCTTCACATCAATCAAAAAGAGATGTTGGCTGTTCAAAATGCCCTAACAGCTTTCAAGGACCTTCTGCATCCAGGACAATTATTATTAAAGATGGACAACACCACAGTTATGTGGTACATAAACAAGCAAGGGGGCACTCATTCATATCCCCTCTGCAGACAAGCCATGACCTTGTGGAACACAGCTCTAACGTATCAAGTTCACCTGCAAGCACAACACAATTCCTGCTAGGAAAGAAAAATACTCTGGCAGATGATCTAAGCAGAAATATCATGAACCCTCACAAATGGAAATTGAATCCACAAATATTCAGCATGGTAACGCAAAAATGTGGATGCCCAGACATAGATCTTTTTGCCTCCCCACTGAATTGCCAACTACAAAAAATTCTGCACAAGGACTTAACACAAACAAGCATGGTAAGTGGATGCTCTTTTGTTCAGATGGAAAAACCTAAAAGTTTATGCCTTCCCACCACTGCCTCTCCTTTCAAAGGTACTCCTAAAAGCCAGACAAGAAAAACCACAGATGATCCTGATTGCTCCAGACTGGCCACGCCAGCACTGGTACCCTATCTTAAGGAACTTAGCTCAAGGCCCACCATGGATTTTTCCTCAAATTCCACACCTTCTGACTCAACAAAACAATCAGATCCTGCACGGTCAGCTCAAAACCCTAAACCTGGCTGCATGACAGATTCATTAGTCAAACAGGCAACACCTCTCTCTAAGGCGGTTATGGATGTCATTTTGGAGGCCAGGAGGCCTAGCACCAGGAAAGCTTACTCAGAAAAATGGAAGAGATTCTGCGCCTGGAACCAGGCTCAGAGCCTTGAAACTCTTGTTCCAAACATTCCTCAGATTTTACAATACTTAATTGAGATGCTGGTCAGAGGCCTATCCTTCTCATCAATTAAGATCCACGCCTCTGCCATTTCAGCACATTACAACACGGATCCTCCTTTATTCTCTCATCCCTTGCTAAAGCAGTACCTCAGAGGGGCTAAAAACATAAGACCACCCCGGAGAGCACCAATACCAACTTGGGACCTCAATTTTGTTTTGGAAAACCTGACCCTGCCACCTTTTGAGCCAGCCAATACAGCCGATCTAAAATTTTTATCATGGAAAACAGCTCTGCTCCTGGCAGTAACTTCAGCACGAAGAGTCTCAGAGCTACAGGCATTAATGGCAGTGGAACCTTTTATAATTTTTCATCAGGACAGGGTTTCTTTAAGGACAAACCCTACCTTTATGCCAAAGGTGGTATCTAGTGTGGCTCTTAACCAAACCATCCATTTGCCTACTTTTTATCCAAACCCCCAGAATAAAGGGGAGAAACTTGAGCAACTGTTTGTAGCATATGCTGCAGGATCACAGGGCAAGGCTATCTCAAAGCAGACTATATCCAAATGGATAGGGCACTGTATTCATTACTGCTACACACAGTATGGAAAATCAGTCCCAAATAACATTAGGCCACATTCCACCAGGGCAACAGCCTCTTCAACAGCCTTTCTCAGAGGAGTACCTACCAAGGAAATTTTGGTGGCTGCAACTTGGAATTCAGTGCACACCTTTACCAAGCTTTACCACCTGCCTCTTTACTCTAAATCCAGAGCAGGATTTGCCACTGGAGTTCTGCAAGGCCTCATAACCAATCCTAACTCTTTATAGACCAGCCACTCAACCTTAGCTTTGGGATTCTACCCAAGTATAATGACTGCAGCAGTGTAACACGATGAACATAGTATAGTTTTGTACCTACCATAAATGTAGATATCCGAGTGTTCACACTGCTGCAGTCCAGGTTACCCTCCCTCCATCCCCTCTGAACTAGCTGGACTTATCTATACCATTCTATCCTATACAACCTTTGTGGTGTATTTGCTTGTAACTGAAGGTATTGTTTTTATTTTATATGTATATTTTTTATTAGCAATATGTATTGCCTACCTACCTACTTGGGGGCACCTGACATCTGGGGCAAAAAAAACTGAAGAAAATGGTGTTGGATGCACCTTATATACCCCTGGCGCACTGACGTCGGGGAAGAAGCAACAGCAACCGACGCCGGAACTCTGGCCGACTGCGGGACCGCTTGACGGCAGGATAACCCAAGTGTAATGACTGCAGCAGTGTGAACACTCGAACATCTACATTTATGGTAGGTACAAAACTGTACTTTCACTACTTGACTTGTCCTTTTAAGTGCTGATACACTGAGCTGCAAATTTCAGAACCATAAGTCATCCTTGCAAAGAATGCAGGATGACCGCAAAAATACTGTCAGTTTGCTAACTGAACTGTAGATGGGATTTTAGTTAACTGTTTAATTTACTTCAGCATGTATTACATAACAACCCTTAAAATAACAGTTCAGTATACAGTTTGGAAAGTTGCTGAAGTTTTTCTGCTACTTCTCAGCTTGCAGAATGCCAGATGTTCATTGTTAAGTATAATTGGTATAGACAATTCATTAAAGTAATGAGATAAAGCTACAGGCAGACATCAGTCTTCCCACCATATCTTAAAGCAGTCCGGCATCCTGGGGTGGGGTGGGGTGCATAGCTGCTACTCAGTTCAAGACCATCTTCAGAAAATCCATTTGCAAAAGACCAAAACTTGCTCCATTTCAGTTCTTTTTTGCCGTTTTTGAGTGAGCAATCATGTCACTTCATCACTTCCTGCTCCTGCCCTTCCTAGAGGAAGGTGTCAGTTTTACCACATTAAGGGCACCTCATTGCACAAACTGGAAAGTGAGACCACCATGATTATTTGCATTGTTGTATATTAGCAGAAGAGGAGGTAAGGCAGATACATGGTAGTCTAGCCAATGGGATTGTGCTGTAACACACACCATTTTATTACATTTGTTACCAAACTGCACCCCAGGTTATGATGGTTTTCTGTCCACCACATTGCTGTTCCCCATCTTAAATTAAAAAATCCTTTCCTTCAGTCATGATAGGTTACCCCTTTCCTGGCCAAAAAAGGTCAGTTGGGGAGCAGGAGATTGCAGGTCAGTGATGCAGATAAGAGTAAAAAAATTTTTTCTTAAAGTGTTTGTTTTGCTTAGAAGTAGATTATAATGTTGATGATTGTGAACTTTTAGAAACAAAGAAAACCCATCTACATGGTAAATATTTCAAAGCAATTGCAGAGTACCTTAATTTACTATTGTTGTCGGGGAAGATACCTAGCATTATTACTTCAGTGTGACAATATAAACTTTCTTTATCTGAAAGAACTGAAAGGGAAAGTAACTTTACAAAGTCTCCAAACAAAGATGTAACATTTGAGAAAAAAATGTAAGAAAATATTTATAGAATCCATTAGTGCCAGGTAGGGCAGGTGTCAGATGCTAAGATGACCCTGTCACCTGGGTTTGGGGGACTACAGCTCATCCCCTTTTAAGTCATGAAGTATCTCCATTTACTTCCCTGCTCCTTCATTAGCATAAGTATTTTTGAAAGAGGCATTAAGAGGAAGAACACTCTTGGCTAAGGTCCCTTTTTCCCCAAAGATGGGTTCATATTGGCACCTGAAAGCCAAGGCAAGAATTCTGGTTTCCAGACTACTTACAGAGCCTTTGCCTAGCTGGAACATGGCTGCCAACAATAAGCCCACTCCAGGGATGCCTCAGGCTGCAGTGCTGTCATTAATGGGGAATTTTTCTAGGGCTGTGTTGAAATCTGCTGAGTATCAAGCATATGTACAGTGTAATTTGAGAGATGTGGCCTACAAGTGTCATTTGGGAGAGGGTGACTGACCCTTGTATATCCCAGGAATGGATGAGTCGTAAATCTGCTGCATAGGCATTTAGGCATCCCTCTTGTATTTTGAGTGAATTAGATCTGAGGAGGAGTACTTCAGTGTACTGCAAAAGTAGGCCTATGCCTTGGTCATACAGTATAAGCTGTCCACCAAAAGGTGGTAACCAATGAAAAAAGAAGCGGTCTGCCAGAGTTCCAAGATGACAGCAGCAGTGTAAGCAGCTAAAAGCAGAGCTCTGTGCAGTGAGCAGTTTGTCGGCAAAATCCTGCAAACTACTGTAAATTGTTAACATAAACTGCCAGCTAAAAAGGCTGTGATGTCCAGAATGTTGACGAGTAAAAGAAAAAGTGAACTAAAAGGGCAGAAACTGAAAACTCAGATGCAGACTTAAAGCAGTATGGTGGGAATGCAAGAAATCAGAAGACAAATTTGTAATACATCTGCTAGCAGTCCTTGGGTGGCAAAAGCCAAGGTACCATTTGGCTAGGCTTATATAGGCCCTAGGGCCAATAGCCTAGTACCTACCTATGAAAGCCCACTGGATACAAATGTTGCTTTTCAGGAACAGCTCAGGAGTACTGTCTGGTAAAGTGATGTGGTCAGAGTTCTACCAAAAACAAATGAGGGCTGATGGGATCAAACCCTGTTCTACAGGAAGTAGCTCATTAACAGCTAATAGCTTACTCATCTGCAGTAAGTGGCAGACAAACTGTTGTAGCCCAAACACAGTGCATTTCACACTTGAGTGCCTGCTAAAAACAAGCTAAGTTAAAAATGCATTCATAATTAGAATATTAACATAAACCAGACACCATGAAGTCTATGAGTTTATTTACAGTTAAATAATAAATACATAGTCAACATTCAGCAAAACAAGAAAACAAAAGAAAATACCAAAAATGTGGCATGCATGAAGATCCTGATTACTAAAATTGATTCCTTGTTTTACACCATAACTACACACACACACACACACACACACACACACACACACACACACGCACGCACATGTGACCATCAGTTATAGCACTTTATATAACTGCATACACATCAGTTTGCTTGCATTGAAATGGATGAATTAATATGTTTATGATCTAGAAGTGTATTTCAGCTCGCTGCAGTGAGAATCATACAGTGCAACCCACTTTATCCCCATGCTCTCCCAACCTCTTAGCTCAAGAATCAGGGACAATTACCCAAAGTTAGGAACAGATTTTTGTATAATTAGAAAGTTGCAAGCAAAGCAGGTTTTTCATTAGTACATGAAATCTTCACCTTACTGTAAAATGTGCAGACTCAACACAGCCATATCCTAGACATATTGCTGTAGTTGTGCCATCACTTCTCGGAGCTGCTATCTTGAACCAGTAACAGTCATTGTAATGAAATCAACTCCATAAAATGAACTTACTTTCTACTCCATCTTCCCAGCCATTTAAGAATTCAGCTACCATTTTTATACAACTGTACTCTTTAAATAAGCTTTCTTTCATGACTAAAAGAAGATACAAGAGAAATTATATTGCACATGAAAATGTTCATTCTGTATTTTTCTCCAGTTTATTTTTCTCTTTCTCTCTGTCACACACACACACACACACACACACACACACACACACACACACACACACACACACACACGTGCGCGCAAACACTGATACACTCACTATATTTCTTGCTACTTTTAGTATTCCATTCTTTTAAGGGAAAGACTAGTAAATAGTTTAGGGCCACCCAGATCAGGATTTATAAAGACCCGATGCTGACATTACCTACGTAAGAAGAACGTTTTTTTGCCAATACCTTTCCCATCCTTTTCAGCCTTCAGCCCACAAAACCCAGGACTATGCTGGCCATTTTCTAATGTTAGCCTCTGTTGAAGATTTTTTACCGGTGATTACAATACACATGAGAGCCTTCATTAAGTTAGCATTCCGGAGCAGCATCTTCACCGATAATTTCTTTGAATAGATCATAGGAACATGTGTTTTTGCTCCTGAACAATCTAGCCCAGTTAATTGAGTGATGTTAGATCTGTATGACATGTACTGTAGCAAGGGAGTTTGATGGGTGGGGTGTAACCTGTTTTGCAGCCCCCTTGCCCTCAGTCCCAAAGGCAGCCATACAGGTCCTAAGCAAGTGAATTCCTCAGTCCCCACTCCAGCTCTACAAATCATTGTCAAGCGAACTGGTTTTGTTAACATTCTCTTGAATACTTCTCAACCCCTCTGTCTTCAAACTCATAAAAAGGAATCACTAATAACCACAACAAAAAGTGCAGAAATCATAGCACTTAAAATTTGTCTTTATGTAAAGAGCAGGTCCATCTATACCTGCCATTCCAACTAAGAGGATTCTGTAAAATTCTGCTAATAGTAAACACACACTTTCCCAATAAAATAATAACATAAAGAAAAGGATTCTCTATAATATTGCCTTTCTTTCCCAGAAGGAAATAAATCTTTACCTAGTAAAATCAAATAAACAATCAAACTCAAATCAACAAATGAATTAAAAAATGTAGTAATCAGAGTAAATAATAAGCTAGAAATAAAACCTAGTCAAGATGTGTACTCTACAAAAGGGCCTTACAGAAACAGGTGCCTGGTGCCAGAGCCATGGGCTCAAGCTCAATGCCAAGAAATGTATAGTCATCCCCTTTGGGAAAAAACATGTACCCATGAATTACCACATAGGTGGCAGTACAGTAAACACCAAAAGTGTGATGAGAGACTTAGGGACACAGGTGGATAGTGATCTCCCCTTCGATAACCACATCGCCACAACAGTCAGGAAATCCTTCTATGTGGCACACCTCATCACTAAGGGCTTCTCATCCAGAAAAAAGGAGGTCATTGTCCCACTGTACTCATCCCTCATTAGACCCATTATAGAGTATAATGCCCCGTTTGGTATGTACCTCACAAGACATCTGCAACAGCTGGAAAGGCCGCAGCAATATCTCACTAAAAGAATCACAGGCCTAAAGCAGATGCCCTATGCTGACCGTCTAAAAAAAACTCCAGCTATACTCTTTGGCATATCGTCAACTCAGAGGCGATCTCTGCTTAACATACAAGGCCATGTCAAACCCTGAGCTGTTGGACATGTTCCACTTAAAGAAATCCAAATCCCTCAGAGCTACACACTCCAGGGATCTAAACCTTGTCATCACAATGAAGAAAACATGCTGGAGGGATAGGTTCCTGACCTAGAGACTCCCCGTACTCTGGAATTAGACTGCCCATACATGTCAAGCAGAGTGCCTCCTTGGTCCTCTTCAAAAGGAACCGTGACGATTGGATGGGAGATAGGAAATTCACCCCGGGGATCACGTCAGTCGTCCTGCTAGACAGAGGTCCGAGGAAGTAAATATTGTGGGAAGAAATATCCAGGAATTGTTATGGCTAGGCTTGTATAGGCCCTAGGGCAGATAGCCTAGTACCAACCTATGAACTTATAAGAACAGTGTCTGATCTATTTAAGCATTAAATGAAATGGATCTGCAAAGGGTACCCTGCCTAGAGACCTGCAGGTGCAGTCAGACCTAGGTAAGTGGGTAGGGGGATGCAAGATGAACAGAATTTTAACTCTAAATAAAGCACAGCTTTGCCTTGTTGTCTTGAAAACTAGGGGATGCAGAACAATTGCTGGGTAATACAGACAAACTACCCAATTGTAGACCCGTGTCACTAATTTATTAATATATAAAATTAAAGACCTACTGCAACTTTATATAATTCATAAGTTGTCTGTCTAAATTAGAATGTGCACCATCTTTAGATAACCTTGTAAAAATGTGTAAAAAAACTCATCTTTATTGTATTAATGTAGACATGCTTTGCAAAATAGCAAGCAACGCAAAATACATATATACATTAATAAAACATTTGCTTTTTCTAATAAAATGTCTTCATATACACTTAAAAAACTCTCTCCACTTTCTTCCTCATGTGTTTCTTCTAGCTGCATTCTGCATCGTCAATTGTGAATTTCTTGACAAATTTTGAGTACTAGAGAAACTGGAAAACACTTGCACATTAAGAACTGTATGCAACTGTTAAAACCACACAAATTCGTAACTACATCTCTGAATGGCTCTGTTGGCAGTGACATCCTTTGTGAAGCTGTCCTCACACTGGCTGAGTTTCTGCTCTGAAAGGTAGACCAATGAGAGAACAGAAACTGAAGCAGAAAAGTCACAGGACAGCCGCTTCAATTACTCCTCACTTCCTATAGCTCTTTTTCTCTGCCTGTTCCTCTAACAAGTGTTATAAAAGAAAGAGCAGAGAAAAGGACATTTCTGCAAAAATGACAGATAATTCAAGTTGCATTAGTTCAAAATAATCGCACAGAAAAAAGTGGAATGTGTTGATCACATGGAATATTGCACAGATGCCGAGTCCGATATTAGCATCATATTATGAAGACATCATATTATGAAGACATCAGGTCAAGCAGATATGGGCAACAGTTTATTAGCAGTAATAAAGGCAATCAGGAAACACAGGTACCGGAGCAAAACAAAGCTGTTAAAATCCAAGCACATCCAAACAAAATAGAGCGATTCAGTCCAGCATCAACTACTTTATTAAAAGTCAGAACAGTTTCGGTAAGCGCTTTCACCCAACAGGGCTTCATCAGACCATAAGTCCTCATTTGCAACTGCTCATTTATATACACAAAAAGGCGCCAAACGAAATCTTTAAAATTAAAGTGTAACACCCCTCCCAATATAAAAAACATATAAATACAATTACAGACAAAATTCAATTAAAACATGCATATGAGTACATGTAATTCATTCTCTATAAGCATATACAAAATATATAAATACTAGAACATATGCATGAATAAAATAATGAAGGGAATGTGTATATATTCATATACAATTAAAACAACTACATGCAAATGATTGTACCTAGAGCTACTACCTAAGGCCTCTCGACTTTAAAAAGGGCTTAAGGGGTACCTTGTCATTGAGGCCTGGATACTGGTCTGCCCTAAATCTAATAATCCATCTAGCTTCCTGTGTTTCAGTTTGATTCCTAATGTCACCACCTCTATAGCTAGTAGACAGTACCTCGATAACCCTAAAAATAAACACGTGTGTCATCTCTTCCTAGAGCATGTTTAGAGAGTGCATTGGCAGTGGATTTTATCTTGATCTGGTATATATGTTCACGTATTCTGTCCCTAAGTCTCCTGTCTGTCTTGCTAAGACATCGGTCGGAGTTTGCAGAGGAATTTTTTGGGGCTAGCTTTGCTTACAAGATGCCGTCGGGGACTCAGACTACACATTTAATACAGAAACGGAAAGACAAGGACCGACACACGCGGTCCGCGGTTTTGGCTGAAACCACGGCCAGGCCTACCGCGAGTGTCTCGGTCTCGGCTGAAACCGAGTCCTTGGTACTACCATCCACTGAACCCGTACAACCGACAACCTCGGCCCCGGAGGCCTTTACTGTATCTGTTGTTGAATCTCCTTTGGAATCTGATGTCCAGGAACCTTCCGACACCATTCCCTTAGACAAAACTACACCAGCACGTGGTGCAGCCAGGCCTCCTGCATCCATGTCTATTAAGGCATTCTCTAGGGCTAAAGCTGCTAAACTCTCAAAATCTATGCCTCCCAGGGTTGTCTCTCAGGGACCCACTACAGGTTCTCAGATCCTTAGTCTAGCAGAGGACCTTATTTCATTAATTAGGGGCTCTCCGCCTCATCCGGACAGGGGCTCTCAACCTCCTACAGAAAAAAGACCCAGGGTTGAGCCCTCCGATCCCCTCTCCTCAGATGAGGCCTCTGATGGCTCTGCTCTCTCGGACTACCAGGAGGAGGCTTTTCCGGCCTACGAGGATTCAGATGCAGAGGAATCTATCCCTTCGGCCTCCCCTCCTGAAGAACTGTCTTTTGGGGAAACTCTGCACACTATGAGGGAGCATTTCCAATGGCAGGGCCAGGAATTCTCTGATTCCAGGAAGAGATTAAGGACCTTCTTGCATTTGCCTCAACATAGACCTTTGGCTATTCCCCCTGTTTTGAATGTCATTGATGATGTGTACTCTGAATCTAGCACAACCCCTGACACTCTCCTCCGGCTCCTGCCAAACCCGATAGGTACTACAGGGTCCCGGAATCACACCTTTTCCTTTACAAGGCCCACTCTGCTGATCCAGAAACTATCTCCCAGGGCCCTAAAGGGGTTGCAGCTGTCACTACAAAAAATCCACTCCCCTCTGAAAGGGAGTCCAGGGCTTTAGAGCGATGGGGTAAAAAAGTGTATACTTCTGCTACCCTTTCTATGAGGGCTTTAAACTGTCAATTTCATATGATACAGTACCAAGAATATTTGTTAGATGAATTGCATAAAAAGCTGTCTTCCCCTGAACCCCTAGATTGCAAATCACTTCAGGATCTGGTACATAACTCTCAACAGGTTAGCAACCATTTCTTGCAGTGTGGTTATGATGCATTGGAAGCTTCATGTAGGTCAGCTATGACAGGTGCAGTCAGACGTAGGCATGCTTGGCTGAAGGAACAATCTCTGCCAGACCATGTTAAAGCAAAGCTTCTGGATGCTCCACTGGAAAAGCAAAAGTTATTTGGCTCCACTGCTCAGGAGGTGTTAAAGAAATTTAAAGAAAAGGCAAAATCTGTACAAACAGTCAAAGATTTTATGCAAGTCCAACCACCTAGATTCAGCAGAAATTGGCCTTCCAAGAACTGGTCCTTTCCAGACACAGACAGATTTCAGAGAGGCAAGAACAGGCGTGCCAGAGGTAGAGGGCAAGCTAGAGGCTCCTACAGAGGACGTCAGTGGCAGCATCCCAACCAGAGAGGTAGTGCAGGGCCTACAACTGCTGCACAAGGACAGACTCAATGACTTTACCTTGACACTGCCAACCAGGGCTCAATTGGAAGCACCTTTGGGCGGAAAGCTTTCCTTATTTTCAGAGAATTGGCACATTATTACAAGGGACAAATGGACACTACAAATAATAGACAAAGGATACAGGTTCCATTTCCACACATTACCGAAAAGAAAAGGCATGCCAGACCTGCCACCAAATCAAAGGGCAGTGGATTTGAAACAAATCTCCAACTTAATGAAAATGAAAGCAATAGAAAAGGTTCCTCTCGCAGAACAAGGCCAAGGATTTTATTCCAGACTCTTCCTTGTTCCAAGAAAAGAAAAGCAATGGAGGCCTATTCTCAACTTGTCCGCACTAAATACTTATCTCATTGTGCCAAAATTCAAAATGCTGACTCTACAGCAGCTCCTTCCCATGCTGGGCAAGGGGTCTTGGCTGGTAACTCTGGACCTCAAGGAGGCATACCTGCATGTCCCTATCAGACAAAGCTGCAGAAGATACCTCAGATTTCTTGCAGGTTCAGAGCATTATCATTTCTCAGCATTGCCCTTTGGCTTATCTACTCCGCCCAGAGTATTCACGAAATGCCTGTCTACACTCATTCTTTGACTCACATTGGACTCCTCTGTTTTGCTACTTCTGCTCATTTTCATTGGCTGTACTTAAAGCCAAGTGTCATGGGAAGTGTGGGGGCCACTGAAAGGAACCTGCAGCCAACTGTTCCTGACACTGCACCGTGTGTGCAATGGAAAAAGAGAGGTTGAGTCGTCTAACAGTAAAAACAGATACTTTTTTATTTCTACTTTTTCAGGTACTGGGAAACTCAGGGGTCCACGCTGTTTCACAGGGGGGCATGTTGCCTCTGTGTACCTTGATTTAGAGTCGCCCCTGCCCCATGGATGGCCCAGCATTCTGGGGTGCATTTTTTTTCTTTGGGGTGCAGCATTTATTTATTTTTAGAGTAAAGAAACAAAAATAAATAGGGAAAGAATGCCCCTGCAAAAACTTCAAGCACAGTGTCCTAGGCAATTATCTAGTTTGACTATGCCTAAAGCCGACCCTAGGAGAAAAGAGGTTAACTGGAAACATATGCTTTGGGAGTGTAATGAGATGGCAGATTTTAAAAATTCGCTACAGATTACTCTGTTAGAAATGTTGGGAGAGCAAATTGCTATAATTAAGGAAATTATTCTTTAGACCTGAGACACTGGATCTGAATTGCCTATATATGGTAAAGCCTTGTTGAGTTTAATTCTGTTGGCTATCAATAAAGCAGTTACTAGAAAATGGAAATCAAATTCTAAACCAAATTTATTAGAAGTACTGAATATTGTAAAAGAGTTAAAAGAACTGGAAAATGAGGAAATCTTTAAAAAGGGAAGGAGCAAATTACATACAAAATAAATAGGATTTGTAGGAGCAATATATGCAGAATAATGTTCAGGAGGAGGAATGATGTTTAAGGCAAGGCAGGAATTGAGCAAATGCTGGACTCATGATAGTTATAAAGAAAGAAAAGGCATGCAATGAAAAATGTTAATATATTTTTTTTTTTTAGTGGATGTTTGCCTGTGTCTGTGATAATGTAATAAAAGTGTTTAAAAAAAAAAAGATTCCCACAAATTCCATTAAGAATCCTTTGCCTTATCCAAATCTGGCATTCTTGGATTCTATCCTGGAACATTACTGTCCATGTCAGGAGAGTAGGATGCTCAGAAGGTTTGAGAAAAAGGTTTACACTTCTGCTACCATGTCTGTCGGAGCCTTAAACTACCACATGCTTACCTATCAGCAGTCGCTGCTGGAAAAGATAAGGGCTAAGGCAGAGGGAATACAGGATAAAGACCTGAACTAGGAAGTGCTCAAACTCTGTGACCTTTCACTTTAGGTTGCAAAATACTCCAAGAAATGTGGTTAAATGGATGCAACTTTTAGGGAGCTGCTACAGGGTCTGTATAGAGAAATTCCTGGTGAGGACATAGCCCCTTCCAGACCATGCAAAGGTGGAGTTTCTTAATGTACCCTTGGACAAGGATCTCCTCCTTGAATCTTCAACAGAATGAGCTTTCAAGACAGTGGAGGCTAGAAGTCAAGACCATGCTGCCTGTCAGACAACTTTTTCATACCCAAGGACCTAAATTCAGCATTAACTACCCTGCAAAATCTTGACCTTTGTAACCAAAACGGTCAAAAAAAAATCTGGCAAATGGAAAAAGTTGCAAAGAGATTGGCAAGCGTGACTCAAGGGTGATATCTCCAACCAGCATATCTCCTTATGCTTTAGGAATCTTGCTTAAAGTAAGAACATACTACTGCTGTGTTAGAAATTTGTCTTAAATGTGCATGTTACAGTAGATTCTCTGTTGCAGTTCAGCTATCTCCCCACCTACTAATTATTGTACCTAGCTTTAGCCAGGACAAGAAAGATCTGAAGTTGGCATTGATCAATGCATCTTCCATATCACTAAAGTCCATGTGAAGTAGTGGGAGGCTATGAATTAAGGTCCTGGGGAGGGTAAAGCTCTGGAAACTGAGCCAGTCATTTAGGCTACCTTCAGGCAAGAATCCCAAAATAAGAACCACAGGAGCAGATTTCACTAACGTCTATATTTTGGTAATTTCTGACACTGGTGTACTTTCTCCCTCCTGCATCCAGCACCAGGTTAGGGTTTGCATCTGCTGTATTGCAAGGTCTAATTTCATGGTGAATGCACTTGGATCCAGACACCTCTTAGTCATTTTATCAGTTAGGACTACAACAGTGAATAGTACAAAGAACATTTTTGTTACAAACGTTCTGTAATTGTAGATATTTGGGTGCATTCACTGTCATGTTGCTCCTCATTCCCTCTCTCATCCTTTTTGAACATCCTGAGGTTGGAGTGGATACCCCTCATTGCCTTGTTCCCTACAGTGACTCTCATATCCCTACCAGACCTCCGTCCCCTTTCAACTCCTTAATTCTCAGAAGGGAAGATTGGGGCTTTGTGGATGGATCCTCTGGTCAGTGGAGTAATCCATCTCTTTCTTGATTCTGTCCATGTTCTGGCACCTGAGGCAAGCTTCTTGCCAAGGCAGAAAAAGAAAGATCAAAATATGATGTCAGCTGACATCCCTCTTATAGCATCAGCATCCCGATGCCCAAGTGGGAACAAGTTGGCTAAAGCCACTGATGGATGGTACATCTCTGGACAGTGGATGAGGTGCAGGCTACCTGTAGGTAATATATGCTATTGGTTAGAACTGCAAGAGTAAATGTACTCAAACATCTACAGTTATGATGAGTTCCTACAAGAACTGTTCAGTGTTCTTCTTGTTTGACTGTTGTAGTCATCACACTTGGGGTTATCTGCCTGCAGGTAACCCTCAGTGGGCCCGAATACCAGAGACTTACTATTTCAGCATCAGTTGCTGTCACTCCAGGACTGACTTCAGGTCATCAGTGTATAAAAGCAGGCAGCCAACGCCATTACATCAGTCTTTCTTGCCGAGGAGCCTGAGGCAGAATCAGTTCGCACGAGTGCCGGTCGGCCGCTACCTGCATTTTTGTTTCCAAATTGAGTTGTCCTGAACTCTTCTAAAGATAAGTACCCTGTTAGGGACCTCTTTTTTTACTCTAACCGATGTCAGAAAAAGTTAACAATTGTCTTGCCTGTGGAAAGCAAATACCACACCGAGATTTCCATTCTTACTGCATCACCTGTTTAGGCCCAGACCATGACGTACCCCTCTGTCGGTTTCGTGCCTTGTTCAATGCCCAGACTATTTGTTGTCGGGCCCTTTTTGTTGCTAGCAACTTTTGTTCTTGATCTTTGTATTCTGAATTGGCTTTGGTAAGCCATCCGACTACCGATCTTCCGAAAAAATGTAAGGATAAAGACAGAGACAGACCGCACAGGTTCAAAGCTGCCAACAACGCTTCCGTTAAGCCAGTCACCAGTATGCTGGTACTCAGTGAGGTGCTTTTGCAGCCCCTGATGCCCGCTTCAATGGATTCGCAGGCCTCAACTGAGACCCGTTCAGAGGTCCGGTATGCCGCGAGACTCTTCTTCGATTACAGAACCGGCGGATGTCTCTACCTTGGATGAGCCCAGAGCCACTGAGCAGGCATCGGCTTCTGAGGAAGTTCTTCGCACTACCGATGTTCGACTCAAACAGACGACTTCTTTCACGTATTCAGTTCTGTGTAAGTTTCTAAGGCCAAGAGTACGCACTACGCCTAAAAAACGATGACCAAAGTGCATGCACCTGCTCCCTCACCACATCATCAAATGCTTAAAATGGCAGAGGACCTTATGATGATTAGGGGAAGTCAGCTTTCCCCTGCTAAGAGCAAAAGAGACCTGTCCCCAGTAGTTTTAACAGACCAAGCAAAAAACACAGCATCAATGGGACCAGACAGTGTCCCAGGCTGCGTCCTACATGAACTCCAAGAAGAGCTAAACCCAAACATAAAACTACTGTTCAATCTCAGCCTTACTACAGGATATGTACCCAAAGAGTGGCGTACAGCAACAGTGGTCCCTCTCCACAAAGGTGGTGCCTCAACGGACCCTGGAAACTATCGCCCCATAAGCCTGACTAGCTTGGTCTGCAAAGCTATGGAAAGGATCATCATGGACCTCATAAATAAAGATATTGGGGACCTACAGACACTGGATCCTACCCAGTTCGGCTTTGTTAAGGGCAGATCCTGCCTCTTGAACCTGGTTGACTTCTTTGAAACAGTCACCAAGGCCATTGACGAAGGGAAGGTGGTCAACACAGCCTATCTGGACCTCGCAAAAGCCTTCGATACAATACCCCACTCGGGCATTATAGATAAGCTCACCAGCTTAAATATAAACCCCTATGTCACTAGATGGGTTGCAAACTGGCTCAAGGACAGAACCCACATGGTTAGAATTGCTGGAGCCATGTCAGACTCCAAACCAGTTACAAGTGGCATCCTACAAGGCTCAGTCCTGGGACCTCTCTTGTTTGGTATATATTTCTCAGAGGTACAGGCCAACACGGAAGGACTGTGGCTGACCAAGTTCGCAGATGACTGCAAACTGGGCGCCATAATCGACTCTCCAGCCGACATAAGCATCCTCCAAAAGGGCCTCATAGAAACAGACAACTGGTGCCAGAGCCATGGCCTCAAGCTAAACGCCAAAAAGTGTATAGTCATCCCTTTGGCAAAAACAAAGTGCCACAAATTACCACATAGGTGGTAATCCATTATGTACAGAAGAAGTAATTAGGGACCTGGGGACCCAAGTTGATAGCAATCTCTCATTTGACAACCACATGGCCAAAGTGGTTAGAAAAACATTTTATATAGCCCACCTAATCATGAAGGGATTCACATCTAGATTAGGGAGGTCATCGTGCCTCTTTACTCATCCCTCATCAGGCCCATAATCGAGTACAATGCCCCTTTTGGGATGTACCTTACCAAACACCTGCAGCAACTGGAAAGACCCCAAAAGTACCTCACCAAGAGGATCAAAGGGCTCAAACAGATGCCATATGCTGCCCGGTTAAAGAAACTCCAGCTCTACTCAGTGGCATACCGCCTGCTCAGAGGTGACCTGTGCCTGACGTATAAGGCCATGTCCAACCCGGAATTAAGGGACATGCTGCACCTCAAAAAATCCAAATCCCATCGTGCTACACACTCGAGAGACTTGAACCTCAGCACTGAAATAAATAGAACATGCTGGAGGGACAGATTCATAACCCAGAGGCTCCCTTCACTCTGGAATAAAATCCCAGTCCAGGTTAGGCAGAGTCCCTCATTGACTCTCCTCAAGAGGAATCTTGATGAGTGGATGGGAGATCATAGGTTTACCCCGGGTATCACTTCTGTGTCACTGTTAGACAGAGGCAGAGTATACTAACCTCGAAAAAGGGCATAGCAAAATTAATTTAAAATGGGTGGCGAAAGCCAAACATACTCTGGCTAGGCTTATAAATGCCCTAGGGCAGATAGCCTAGTATGAACCTATGAACCAATAAGAGTCTGACGACTCTTGGGTATCTGATTATGAAGACATGCCCTTGTCTGCTTATGAGGATTCAGATGCAGAGGAATACATTCCCTCTGCTTCTCCTCTAGAGGATTTTTCTTTTGAGGAAACCTTACATACTTTAAGAGCGCATTTCCACTGGGAATGCCAAGACTATCCTCAGTCCAAAAAGAGACTCCGAGAATTTCTAGATTTGCCATAACATAGGCCATTAGCAATCCCACCATTCCTGGATTTTGTGGATGATGTCTTTATGGAATCCAGTTTAACTCCTGATACTTTACCCCCTGCTCCTAGGAAACCAGACCGGTATTACAGAGCACCTGATTCTCACAAATTCCTTTTCAGAAATCCTACTGCTGACCCAGAGGTCATCTCCCAAGGGCCTAAAGGTATCAAAACAACTACAGCTAAGAATCCCACCCCTTCGGACAGGGATTCCAGAGCTTTGGACAGATGGGGTAAGAAAGTATATACCTCTGCAACTCTCGCCATTAGGGCTTTGAATTGTCAGTTTCACATGCTGAAGTACCAACAACATATTATTAAGCAAAAAATAGCTACCTTTACAGACTGTGCAGAAAATAAAGAATTGCATGAGCTTATGCATTTTGCAAGCAAAGTCAGCAGGCATACACTGTAGTGTGGCTTTGATGCCCTAGAAGCATCTTGCAGGGCAGCAATCACGGGTTCTGTACTGAGAAGGTATGCTTGGTTAAGGAGCAGACCTTGCCAGACCATGGCAAATCAAAGTTATTAGACACTCCTTTGAACAAGGGTTATCTGTTTGGCACTAAAGCAGAAGAGGTTCTTAAAAAAATGGAAGAAAAAGCTAAATCTATGCAGACAGTCAAATAATTCTTGCAAGTACAGCCTCCTAGATTCAGTAGGCATTTCCCTTTGAAACATTGGTCCTTTCTATCCCCCTCTAGGACATCTCAACCTAGACCCAGGGGAAACAGACCCCCCAGACTACAGTCTCAGGGTATGCAGAGATCTAAGCAATGGAGTGCCTTCACCTCTAAAGCTGGGAGTGCTAAACTACCCCCTTATGGAAAGAATTCCCAATGACTTCTCAACTCCACTCCCCACCTCTGCCCAACTGCTTGTGCCCCTAGGAGGAAAACTTGCCCTTCATGTAAAAATTGGCTTTCCATCACCAAAGACCAATGGGTCCTCAACATAGTATCCCAGGGGTACAAATTTTACTTCCACACTCTGCCAACCCCAAAAGGGTTCCCAGACCTTCCTCCAAACAGTGGGCAGAGGCACAAAACCAAGTTCAATCCCTGCTCTCTATAAGAGCAATTAAGTCTGTTCATGCGGAACAGATAGGTCAAGGGTTTTATTCCAGACTTTTCCTGGTACCCAGAAAAGAGGGCACTTTGTGCCCAATCCCAGATATTTCAATTCTCAACACCTTCCTGGTGGTACCAAAATTCAAAATGCTCATCCTGCAGCAGCTTCTGCCTATGCTAGCCAAAGATTCCTGGTTAGTCACCCTAGACTTAAAAGAAGCCTATCTGCACATCCCTATAAGGGAGTCATGCAGGAAATATCTAAGCTTCAGGGCGGGATCTGTGCATTACCAGTTCTCTGTACTTCCCTTTGGCTTATCCACTGCTCCCAGAATATTTACAAAATGCCTGGTTCCAGCCATTGCTTACTGCAAACAGAAAAATATTCAAATTTACCCGTACTTGTACGACTGCCTGATTCAGTTAGACAGTCAGGAAATGCTGTTGCAGCACCTGACATTTGTAAAAAACCTTCTAACCTCCCTGGGGTACACCATCAATGAAAAGAAATCAAAACTAGTCCCCAGTCAAAAGATTGTATTCCTGGTAGCAAGCTTGGACACAGCATTCCAGATGGCATTCCTCACTCCAGAAAAACAAGCCTATCTGACAGAATACTTTACTCAAATGGCCACCAGAACCAAGCTATCTGCAAGGAAAATCCTGAAGGCCCCAGGGTTCATGGCCTCATGCATTCTACTAATTCTATATGCCAGACTGCATATGAGGAAACTTCAATGGTACTTAAAAAGTCTTTGGTGCCAATACTCTCAGGACCTGGAAACTGTCATTTCTATAATACCCTGTCTAAGGGCAGAGTTTCTTTGGTAGGCAGCAGCATGCAACCACAACAAGGGACTGCCCTTTACTCAATCCCACGCTGCCCAGACCCTTACCACAGAAGCTTCAGCCTATGCCTGGAGGGGCCCACATGGATGACAATGCATTCAGGGCCACTGGAGCCCATGTCAAATTTGTCTGCACATCAACCAAAAAGAGATGCTAGCTGTGCAGCGCTCTGACAGCTTTCAGATCCCTACTCTCACCAGGACACCTGCTAATAAAAACAGACAGCACCACAGTTATGTGGTACATCAACAAGCAGGGGGGAACCCACTCTTATCCACTCTGCAGGCTAGCCATGGCCCTGTGGAACATGGCCATGGACAAGCAGGTCCATCTACAAGCCCCATTCCTGCCAGGCAAACAAAACTCACTGGCAGATGACTTAAGCAGAAATCTACTAGACCCACACAAGTGGCAATTAGAGCCCAGCACCTTCAACCTTCTGATTCAGAAATGGGGGACCCCAGAGGTTGATCTCTTTGCCTCCCCCTGCAATCACCAGTTCAGCAAATTTTGCACCAGGACACCTCACAGCAGGGTTTGGAAAGTGGATGCCCTATCCTTCCTGTGGGTAAATCTCTCAGTCTATGCCTTTCCCCCCTTGCCCCTTCTCTCAAAAATATTGCTCAAGATAAGACAGGACAGACCAAGGACAATTTTTATTGCCCTGGATTGGCCATGCCGGCACTGGTACCCACTCCTCTGCAACCTGGCACCTACACCAGAACCCAACCCTGCTCTCTCAGCAGGGGGGACAGATCTTGCATCCACAAGTGCAAACCCTAAATCTTGCAGTCTGGCTTATTCCTTGAACTCTCCCGAAGCAACCAGCCTAAGCAAGCAGGTGCTGGACATCATTCTTGAAGCCAGAAGAACCCAGTGCAAGAAATCCTATGCTGATAAGTGGAAAAGGCACTGCTTCTGGATCCAGTCTAAAGGAGAGGACACAACTCTGCCCTCCCTGCCTCTAATCCTGGATTACTTAGCAGATCTACTGCACAGAGGCCTGTCCTTCTCCTCCATTAAGATACATGCCTCTGCCATTTCGGCTCATTACAACACTGTGAGCCACCACTCTTCTCTCACCCTCTTATCAAACAGTTCCTGAGAGGGGCAAACAATTTTAGGCTGCCTAGGAGAGCACCCAACCCTGCATGGGACCTTAACTTTGTACTGGAAAAGCTCACACTACCCCCCTTTGAGCCTGCAGCATCAGCAGAGTTAAAATTCCTCTCTTGGAAAACGGCCTTGATTCTGGCCGTCACTTCAGCTAGAAGATTGTCTGAGCTACAAGCACTTATTTCCATGCTGACAGGGTTTCCCTCAGGACTAACCCTTCCTTTATGCCCAAAGTGGTGTCCAGTGTGGTTCTCAACCAGTCTGTCCATTTGCAACCTTCTTCCCTAATCCTCAAAATAAAGGGGAAAGGATCCTGCACTCCTTGGACGTGCACAGACAGCTCAGATTCTACCTTGATAGGACTAAGACCTTCAGGAAATCTGACCAGTTACTAGTCGGCTTTGCAGCAGGGGCATAGGGCAAGGCCATTTCAAAGCAAACAGTTTCCAAATGGATAGCACACTGCATCCATTTCTGCTACAAGCACCATGGGAAACCAACCCCCCAGGGGTTCAGAACACACTCCACTAGGGCAACTTCCACCTCTGCAGCATTCCTCAGGGGAGTCCCTACCAGGGACATCCTGGAAGCTTCTACCTGGAGTTGTGTACACACCTTCACCAAACATTACCACCTGCCTATCTTTTCCAAATCCAGGGCAGGTTTTGCAACAGCAGTCCTGCAAGACATACTATTCAGCTCCAACTCTTCTTGACTGCCTCCTCTCTTCTTCAGCTTTGGGAATCTGATGACTGCAACATTGAAACACGGAGAACATAGTACAGTTGTGTACTCTTACCATAAATGTAGCTGTTCATATGTATTCACTGTTGCAGTCCTGGTTTTCCTCACTCCAGCCCCCTTGTCTCTCTCTCCTCTCTGTCTACTACTCACCCCCTTTAGGGGTATTGGGATTGGTATTTACTTTGTTACGGGTGGTGTTTTCCCCACCATAACTTAGCTCCCTATTTGGGGGGCTCCTGACATTTGGGGCAAGAAAAACTGATGTAATGGCATCAGCTGCCTGTTTTTATACACCTGACGTCAGTCCTGGAGTGACGGCAACCAACTCAGAAATACTAAGTCTCTGGTATTTGGGCTGACTGAGGGCTACCTGCAGGCAGATAACCCCAAATGCGATGACTGCAACAGTGAATACACTCAAACATCTACATTTATGGTAAGTGTACACAGCTGTACTTTTCCTTCCACTCTGGTCTCTTTTCTGGTTAGTGCTTAATCCCCTCAAGTGACCCATCAGGGGATACTCCATAGTTCAGATGATACAGTAAGAACATTTCTGTCATATTTAAAATTGTAAGCCTTTCTTGATGAATTGGTAATGATTCAGAAATTTGCCATCTCTGCCCCTTGTCCCCTATGGGAAAATAGCCTTTACATTTGACAAGTTGGATGGATTCCCTGAATGTCAGGCAGATATATGCTTGAGTGTGCATATATTGATATTGTTCTTGATTTGCGAGTTTGTGCCCAGTAGTAGCTAGGGGGGGACATATTGGTGGACACATAGGTCAAGCACACTTAGTTAGCATATGATTTCACAGTATGCATTGTCATGGGTGTGTATCCACGTTACTCTCCTGCATGGGAGCTTCTGGAAAATAATACCAAGGGATGGTTAGTGAAAAAAGATATCCACAGCCATCAGAGCCACCAAGGAAGGATGTCTTCATGGAACAACTGATAAAGTAAACATCTTGGTGGTGTTTCTTGATAAAGCCAGGGCCTTCATTTTGTTTTAGTGCCACATCAGAAGTTGACAGTAATGCATTCCAGCGGGCTTTTAGGACACCAGTTGTCATCATCTCAGAATTGAAGGATTATGGTCCATGGAGCATCTAGAATGCCTGAAAGAAACGTTGGCTGTCCACTGCCTTAGCAAGACCAGATACATTCCAGTGCTACAGTGATGTGGCACATTGACAAACCCTGGAGCATTCACTGCTGCTTTGTAGTGTGGCTAACCACAGTGATGATACAGGAAATGAACGTCCAGGATGTATCCATTCCAGCATGCAGCACTCCCTAACAATCCCACCCCTCATAACTGGATGCAGAACAGGTGGTTAGCTGTGCCTGTCTTTGGACCTCCAAACACAAATGACCAAGCATATCGATTTCAGAAGACTTTATTTTTTTGCTAGCAGTTACTTCCACCAGAAAGATTTCTCAAATGCAAAGATGTGCAAAGGAGCTTTTATATTTGTCCACACAGACAGGGAATTGCTGTGTCTGCCTGCAGTGTGTTCTTTATTGCCTCTAAGACCATCTATTTAGTAACCTGTCTTCTTACTAGAGTCTGAGAAGAAGAGAGGAAAACATTTTGCATACCATAGATGTATGTGTACAGTAAGGGTGCGACACTTGTAGAAGTTAAGATTCAAGGCAAGCAGGGGCTTCCAGTGATCAAATATTTTCTATTTGGGTAGTCAAGTGCATCACCTGCTGTGACAAACAAGTATGGCTATGTGTGGGTAGGTCAGGGCCCACCAAACTTGATCAGCTGCCATTACTGCTGCTTTCTGTAGAGATGTTTCTGCTGAGAGCATCTTTGAGGCTGGTACTTGGACAGCCATTGTCTTTTTCTTTAAGCACTACTAACTGGATACACAGTACAGGGATAGAGCAGGACTTGCCATGGCAGTTTTCAGGGTATTATGTAGCCCATCTATACCTGTACATGTGTTGGTAGTGCACACTTGGTACTTTCCCACTTATTTTATTAAGTCACTGTAGCAGTGATCCTTCAAATGAGCATAGTATTTTGTGGGTGGCTACTCACGATAGCTATATGTTTTTGAGGAGAACATTGCTGAAGAAGGGCCGCATGCCCTTGGTACTCCGTAAGAGATGGGTCTGCCAAATAAACGTGTATATTACTGGCATTATCCCACAGTGTGTGTGCTGTAAGGTTGAAGTGTTTTTTGATTCGGATAATTGTCTCTAGCAAACACCGTTGCACTTTCAGTGCTCATTTCCTTCTAAGGGTATTACTTTAACCACAGTCTGCTTTTAGAGTTGGGTCTTGGTACGCTGTTATTTTCTTCCTCTGCATGGCTGAAGTCCACAGGTTTACACAGTACTCGAGCACATGTTGCTAACATGTCTCAGTTGGGCAGGAATCAGCACCAAAGACATTATGATGCGAGTTAGTGTCTTCTACAACTGAGCTTCTGTATGTTCTTAGTGTGAAAGGTAACCACATGTCCACAGGAACGTTTAACTACCTTAATATCTGGTTGAGAGATTGATGTCCGCTTGCATTTTTATCACATTTGGTTTTATGAATTCTCTGTCTAAGTGATCTTTTTATTTGAGCGTCTGTAGTTATGATGGGTATCTACCACACAGCTGTTTTTTTGCTGTGGTGTTACTTTGACTGCTAGTTGATTTATCACTTTCTAATACTTTAGAAAGACAATGGACATTATTTTTTGTCCAAATCAAGCTAAACTATTCTATTTTCCTTTTTTCCCCGATTTCTCTAAAACAACAGGAATCTTTCAGCTATCCAGGACAGAGAAATCTGCTGCTATTCCATTTCCTGCAAGGAACAGGACAACATTGGTAAGTGAGATTCTCAGTCTGGTTTAAACTGTTATCCGCCTCAGGTAGCTACTGCATTTGTTTGTCTCCATGTATTTAAAGAGTGGTGCACTGGCCAACACATTTTCAGTTTATAGGTGAGGTGTTCTAAGAGTTCTGGGAATGCAAGTTAAGTCATTGGGGGAATCACCAGATGAGTTGAAGCAGCAGGAAGTGAACAGTCTAGCAAGTGTGCACACTGTCATTGTATATCATGTTAATAATATGGAGCAAGCATTCAATGCCATATAGCAGAGTTAAAGCTGTGCATGTTGTAGGAAAACAGCAGTAAAAGTAATAGGCTATTTGACAGAGTTCTAGTGTGTCGTCCTAGTAATCATAATCCTGAAGTTGACTATCATGAATGATACATGAACATTTCTAACCAAAATACTGAAAAATGAATTTATTTTATGCAAGTCCATTGAGGAGAAATTTGCAATTAAAATCTATTCTTTTTTGTGGAAGTCTTACACACATCCCAACCCCCACCCCCATGTTTTGCCAGGGAATGTGCTTCTCTGGAGTCATGGCTGAGCAGGGTAAGGAGAAATATTCCCTTGCAGTGGCTCTCTTCAAATAAGACAACAGTGGTTATCAGTAAAACTCCATGCCCTAAGACAGGAATACTGACGTTTTTCTTAATTCATTGTTCCTTTAATAACTCTTAGGATTCTACTGAGCAGAAACCCAAGGCTGTCCCGATTACCTGAGAATTTCACCTTATGCTAGGCCCAGGAGATGCCCCCCCATCCTACATCAGTATGTCGGGGCTATAAAGGGTCATCAGATGGTGCCATTTTTTGGTTCTTGCTTGCTGTCAGAGTCCAATCAACTTCACACAGGAGTACCTCTGTCAGTCTAGAAAAATTTTCAGAAAAGTACACCATTAGGGAGATTTGTATTATTATTGTAATTGCTTTGTAGGTGTCAGGAAAAAAACTTCTAATAATTCCCTAGTGTGTGGAAAACAGATTCCCCACTGGGAGTTCCATGCTGTCGGTTTTGCCTGGGTCCAGAGTATGACATTGCCAATTCTCCCCTCTGGTTGTTCTTTTACTCCTGCACTGTTATGTATAGGGCTGAAACCTTGCAAAATTATTTAGAGCAGAAGATATCACACCCTTGTACTGGTCTGTCCGTGGCCTCCACCTGATCCTCAAAGGACTCCATGCAGAAGAAGTACCTGAAAGACGGGGAACTATAGGAGCCGATGACACCATTTCTGTTAGCAGCAGCCCTGCCAGCCTTGAGACTGTTGAAGGAGGTAAGGTACTTTCATTGACATCACCAACAACATCCTTCCTATTTCATGAAGGCTTCTATCGAGACCAATAGGGAGGCTGACATGTTGGATGAAGCACCAATTGCCACTTGGCCAAACAGCCGCAGCTATCAGTCTGGTTTGACACTGCTGGGTAGATTCCGGTTTCTGATTCCCAGACTTTTATTACAGCGGGAAAGAGAGTTATCCTACATATTTTCATGTCCATGTGGGTATTAGGGGATGGGATCCAGGTTACGGCTGCCAGTCTGTGACCTGAGACCTTCCAAACTAACATCACATCCAGCTACTGGCCCAAGCCTCTGAAGACAGACCTGTCATTGGTTTGCAGTAGCCTTAGCTACATGGGCCATAGCTGCACTACTCACAGGCCTTCCCGCAGGACTTGTTAAAAGTTAGCTAAGGATCTCATGGATTTTATAATATCCAAGCATGTGTACCCTAAAAAGCCCCTTGTCCCAGCTATTCATCCTGTAAAGAACCTTTATATCCATGACATCAAATGGGAAAGCATCTGGTAAGTTGGGGGGGGGGTGAAATTCTCTGGTATTTTGGCCAGTCTTGGACTGCCACTTGGTAGACCAATTCCAGGAGTTATTTCTACGACAGTGAAGCTACTGGAACATCTACATTTGTGGTAAGTACCTAACACAGCTGTGCTTCTCTTCTTTTATATTTTTACTGTGCATTTTTTTAAATACATCCGTACTATCTCTGTTCATTTGCCTTATACTGTACTCACCATAATTTGCACATTTAAACATAGCAGTTTATCTCAGCCCTCAACACAGATATTTTTATTTTAGTTTTTATTTATCCGTTTGTTGACTAGGTTAGTCCCACTAGGCTAGTAGCTTTTTTTCAGGGGAGACCTGAGATAGAATTTATAAAACTGGAAGTACTATTCATCTCAACACCTTACTCAATCTTGGTGCTATTAAATACACAGCATTGTATTTGTTTACATCTTATTAATAAGGCATCCTTTTTATAAATGGAACACATGTAATTTATATTTGTTCAATATATCATGTTTTGTTCATCTATCCTAATACTAAAGAAACAGAGTTAAAAAGAAATATTATCTAGACCCATTCCTTCACTATTACCCATATATCCCATAATGCAAACATTTATGCTGTGTATGCTACTACCCTTATAAATTTAAGTTATTCTCTCTTCTTGCTAATAAACATATCAGTTTATGATGCTTATACACTGCAGGTGCTTCAGTGCAACATCCTGAAAACCCTCTATTAGTATTCAGGCAAGTCTGCCCTTGACCTGTTGCCATAAAAAATGATGTGCACACGCCCCTGTCTCACCTGTTGCTCCTCTTCATTGTATTATTACACTGCTGCTTCCATCATTTCCTCAGTTCATCATTTTCCTGGGTGCTTAGTTTCTAGCTGTGGCCCCAATATTTGCTCCAGAATTCTTTCATCACGACAACTTATTATACTTATTATATTTTATTTATTTATATTTGTCTACTGGGATAAAGCACTGTTCTCCATGGTCCATTTTCAGGCTCTAACCAGAACACTAACGTGCAGGCCCAAAAATTTCTTGACTTTGGGAATTCAAATGCCGTGGAGCAGATGTTCTGCACCCCCACTAGGGGAACAAATATCTTAGATGTGGTAATCACAAATATGGGAGAGTGCTGCACCCTCCCATGTAATGTCCTCACTGGTAAGAAAAGATCACAAAGTGGTCTCCATTGATATAAAGGTAAAACTAGTCCCCCCACCTAACCACAAAAACTTTAATAACTTCTCTAAGGTAAATTACCCCCTATTAAGGAATGGCATAGCTAGTTTCCAAGCAAGCCTAAGTCCAGAAAACAGAAACCTATGAAGAGGCATACATCAAAGCTCTGTATGACTATATCAACAACTGCATAGAAACAGCAGTACCAGACCGAAATAAACCCAGGTAAACTGCAAAAACAAGCCAGCCTGGTGGACTCCTGGTATTAGTAAATTGTACAACAAATGAAAATCCTGTTGACAACTAAGATGGAATGTGCACAACAAAGCAATAAGTCCGTCAGTCTAAACAAGTGAGTCAGGAAACTAGTCAAGTTTCTGAAAGCAGACTTCAAGGTAAACATAGCCTCCAAAGCTAATGATAACCACAAGGCATTCTTCAGTTATGTCTGCAGTCTTAAGGGCAACACCCAACAATGTGTGGAATTAGTTGCAAGTGGCATCACCTCTATTCAGCTGGAAGACATAGCAAATCTGTTGGCCAACAAATTCAGCTCATAATGTTCATCGTGTTTCACTGTTGCAGTCATTACTCTTGAGTTATCCTGATGGCAGGCTACCCTCAGTCGGCCAGAATTCCAAAGTCTAGGTCCGGCGTCTGCTGCTGTCGCCTCCTCCCTGACATCAGTGCGCCAGGGGTATAAAAGATGCAGCCAACGCCATTTTCTTCAGTCTTTCTTGCCGCGCAGTGCCCGAAGCAAAAGCAGTTTGCAAGTGCCGTTCAGCCGACTCCTAAGATTTTCGAATTCGAATTTCAGAACCAAAGTCTTCATTAAACCTAAGTACCCCGTTGGGGAAACTTTTTTCTTGCTCCAGACCGATGTCAGAAAAAGTTAACAATTGTATTTCTTGTGGGAAGCAAATACCTCATAAAGATTTTCACTCTTACTGTATTCCTTGCCTAGGCCCTGATCACAATGTTGCTAGTTGTCGGTTTTGTGCTAGATTTAACCAGTGCACTATCAAGCGTCGGTTAGATTTTTGCATTTCATTACTTTGGCCGAAGATTTAATTATATAATACCGTCGGACCAGCCAACAACTGGAGTTTACAAAAAACGCAAGGACAAGGAAAAGGATAGGCATCCGAGGTCCAATACCGACGACGAAGCCTCTGCTAGGCCAGTCGCTGGTCTGCCTGTTCTCAGTGAGGCACCTTCGCAGCCCCTGGCACCCGCTACCTCAGAGCCACAGGCTGCATCTGACTCCCACGTGCAGCCGACTGGGCCTCTGGATACTCAAGGTATTGGACACTCGGAAATCATTCCCTCAGATGGGTCCGGAGCCGCTGAGCAGGCATCGGCTTCTGAGGGTGTCTTCAGACCTACACAACTATATATTAAACCATACTCCGCTTCAAAGACAAAGACTAAAGCAGCACTAAAGACAAAGAAACAAGTACAGCATTCTCCTACTCAGACTTCCATGCCTAAAAAACAGATGCTCAAAATGGCCGAAGACCTAATTACTTTGATCAGGGGCTCCCATCCCCTCCTGATAAGAGGCATAGGCAAGAGACAGAATATGATTCTTCTGATCAGGTTTCTATTTCCTCTGATTCCTCTTCTGAACAGGATTATTCCATGCTTCCCTATGAGGATTCTGATGTTGAAGAATCTATTCCTTCAGCCTCTCCTCCTATGGATTATTCTTTTGGGGAAACCCTGCATACCATGAGGGAGCATTTCCACTGGGAGAGCCAAGATTATTCTGATTCTAAGAAAAGGCTCAGAGACTTCCTGCTACTTCCTCAGCACAGACCCCTTGCTATTCCACCTGTTCTAGACATTGTAGATTATGTATTTTCAGAGTCCGGCCTGTCCCCAGACTCTTTACCCTCTGTGCCTGCTAAGCCAGACAGATACTACAGGGTGCCGGATTCTCATAAATACCTATATAAAAACCCCGCTGCTGACCCAGAAACTATATCTCAGGGTCCTAAGGGGGTTAAAGCTTCCACTGCAAAAAACCCTGTCCCCTCTGATAGGGATTCCAGGGCTCTAGACAGATGGGGGAAAAAAAGTCTACACTTCTGCTACCCTGGCTGTAAGGGCTTTAAATTGTCAGTTTCATATGCTTAAATATCAGCAATATTTAATGCCACTGCTTAAACAAAAATTGTTGACAAATACTGAATGTTTAGAGAACAAGGAATTGCAGGATTTATTGCATGCAGCTGAACAAGTGGGAAAGCATACTTTGCAATGTGGTTATGATTCACTGGAGGCCTCTTGCAGGGCTGCTGTTACAGTTTCTGTTATTAGAAGGCATGCTTGGTTAAAGGAACAGACTCTGCCTGATCATGTTAAAGCAAAATTATTAGATGCACCATTACAGCATGATACTTTGTTTGGTACTAAAGCAGAAGAGGTGTTGAAAAAAATGGAGGATAAAGCAAAAATCCATGCAGACAGTCAAGGATTTCCTGCAGGTACAGCCACCCAGGTTTAGCAGGAACTGGCCTTCCAAAAATTGGTCCTTTCCAGTGTCAGACAGACCACAAAGAGGCAGATACAGGTGTCCCAGAGGCAGATCTCAGCCCCAAGGCTCATACAAGCCTAAACAATGGGGTGCTCCTACCTCCAAAAGCGTAGAAGACAAATCACAACCTTACAGGAAACAGTCCCAATGACTTTCCTCTACCAGATCCAAGCACTTTTCTTTTGGCAGCCCCCTTAGGGGGAAAACCTAGCACTTTTTTCATCAAATTGGCAAATGGTTACCTAAGACAAATGGGTCCCGAACATAGTGTCCCAAGGCTACAGGTTCCATTTTCACACCCTACCAAGGTCAAAAGATATGCCAGACCTGCCACACAATCAATGGGCAGAGGCACAAAAACAAATTACAGCCCTCATGGACATGAGGGCCATTCAGCGAGTATCACAACAAGAGCAGGTGCAAGGATTTTACTCCAGACTTTGGCTAGTACCCAGAAAGGACAAAACCTGGAGACCAATACTGGACCTGTCTATACTAAATACGTTTCTGGAAGTTCCAAAATTCAAGATGTTGACACTACAGCAGCTACTGCCCATGCTGGGCAAGAAGGCTTGGCTCGTAACTTTGGACCTAAAAGAGACATACTTGCATGTCCCAATCAGACAATCTTGCAGAAGATACCTCAGATTCATAGCTGGCTCATTGCATTACCAGTTCTCTGCAGTGCCCTTTGGCTTATCTACTGCACCCAGGGTCTTCACAAAATGCCTGGCACCAGTAATTGCATTTTGCAGACAAAAAGGAATTCAAATATATCCCTACTTGGATGACTGCCTAATTCAAGCAGAAAACAAAGACATCCTTCTAAAGCATCTGGCGTTTGTAAAAAGATTACTAATTGGCTTAGGGTACACAGTAAACAAAAATAAATCAAAACTAGTGCCCTCTCAGGAGATAATATTCCCGGGTGCAAGATTAAATACAACTGCCCAGATGGCTTATCTCACACCAGACAAAAGCAACTGACTTCTTACTTCAAGAAATTGGCAACAAAAACCCATCTATCTGCAAAGAAAATCCTGCAGGCCTTGGGTTTCATGGCATCCTGCATTCTACTTATTCCATATGCCAGACTGCATATGAGGAAACTACAATGGTATCTAAAAAGTGTTTGGACTCAGCATTGCCACAGCCTGGAGACAGTAATTGCACTCATTCCCTGCCTGCAACAGGAGTTTCGATGGTGGGCAGAAGCCTGTCACCACAACAAGGGTCTGCCAATGTTCATCGTGCATACAGCTGCAGTCATAACAGATGGGTTCTCCTGCCGTCAGGCGGGTCCTCGGTCGGCCGAATTCCAAAAGTCTAGGTCCGGCGTCGGTTGTCACTTCTTCCCTGACGTCAGTGCGACAGGGGTATAAAGGAACCAGCCGACGCCATTTTCTTCAGTCTTTCTTGCCGCGCGGTGCCCGAAGCAGAAGCAGTTCGCAAGTGCCGGTCGGCCAGCTCCTGAGATTACGAAAATTTGGAAACCGAAGTCTTCTTAAAAGCTAAGTATTTCTTGCCTCAGACCGATGTCAGACAAAGTTAATAATTGTATTTCTTGTGGAAAGCAAATACCGCATAAGGATTTCCATTCCCTCTGTATACCTTGTTTAGGACCAGACCACGACGTCTCGGTCTGTTGCTTTTGTGCTACATTGAACAAACGCACTATTAAGCGTCAGGCGGAGTTCGCCCAGCATTATTTTGGGAAAGCATTTAACTATACTATGTCGTCGGATACTCCGACTCCGGTTTTGTCTAAAAAACGCAAAGACAAGGACCGACACACGAGGTCCGTGGACACTACCGACACCACGCCAAAGCCGACTACACGTGGTCCGGTTCTCAGCGAGGCACCTACACAGCCCCTGACTACCGACGACCTGTCTTTGACGGTGTCTCCTGTGCCCGAGGTCGCAGGCTCCTCGGCCCACACCCCGACTACAGATACCAAAGCCACTCTTGGCGTTGAAACTCAGAATGTGGACAGGTCCACCTCCACTCAAGGTGTCTTCAGACCTTCCTCTTCTTTCTCCATCAAGGCTTTCACAAAGTCCAAAGCAACCATGCACTCTGAGACCAGCTACACAGGGCCCATCTCCAGGCCCCATGCCTAAGAAACAGATGCTTAAAATGGCTGAGGATTTAATTACTCTTATCAGAGGTTCTCAGCCCCCTCCGGACAAAAGGCCTAGAGTGGAGGAAGATTCCCCCTCCTCTGATCAGGGCTCCATTATTTCAGAGCACTCTGATGATCAGGAACATTCTTACCCCCCTTTTGAAGACTCTGATGTGGAGGAGTCCATCCCTTCTGTATCCCCCACTGAGGATTTCTCATTTGGGGAAACTTTGCATACCTTAAGGGAACACTTCCATTGGGAAGGCCAGGATTATTCAGATTCCAAGAAAAGGCTCAGGGAATTTCTCTTGCTTCCTCAGCACAGGCCTCTGGCTATACCTCCTGTCTTGGACATCCTAGATGATGTTTACTCGGAGGCCTGCCTTAACCCAGACTCTCTACCTCCAGCTCCAGTTAAGCCTGACAGGTACTACAGGGTCCCTGACTCACACCAATTTCTATACAAAAGCCATGCTGCTGACCCAGAAACCATCTCACAGGGCCCCAAGGGAGTTAAGGCCTCCATTGCTAAAAATCCATTGCCTTCCGAGAGAGATTCCAGCTCCTTAGAAAGGTGGGGAAAAAAGGTATATACCTCGGCTACCTTATCCATGAGGGCCTTAAACTGTCAGTTTCATATGCTAAAATACCAACAGTTTTTTTTATCACAATTGAAAAGTAAAATGTCACAACCTGAACAACCAGACTTGAAGGAGTTGCAGGATTTGATGCATAGTGCAGAACAAGTGGGTAAGCATACCTTACAATGTGGTTTTGATGCTCTAGAGGCCTCATGTAGAGCTGCTGTTACAGGATCAGTCATACAGAGGCATGCCTGGCTCAAGGAACAAGCCTTGCCTGATCATGTCAAAGCTAAATTACTAGACACCCCTCTTCAAAAGGATGTACTATTTGGTGCTAATGCTGAGGAGGTATTAAGGAAAATGGAGGAAAAGGCTAAATCAATGCAAACTGTGAAAGAATTTCTACAGGTTCAACCCCCACGTTTTAGTAGAAATTGGCCTTCCAAAAACTGGTCCTTTCCTGCCACAGACAGACCCCAAAGAGGCAGATACAGGCGCCCGAGGGGCAGAGGACAATCCCAAGGATCGTATAGAGGCAGACAATGGCAAGCTCCTACACAAAGAGGTGGTGAGGACAACTCACAATCTTTCAGAAAGCAAACCCAATGACTTTCCCCTTTGCATGCCAAACAGGTTTCAAATGGCAGCCCCCTTAGGAGGAAAGCTGGTATTATTTCCAAAAAATTGGCATATTGTCACAAAGGACAAATGGATCCTGGACATTATAAACAGAGGCTACAAATTCCATTTTCACACCCTTCCAAAAATGAGAGGCATGCCAAACCTGCCACACAATCAAAGGGCAGAGGCACAAAGGCAAATTACAGATCTCATAAACATGAAAGCTATTCAAGAGGTACCTACGCACGAACAAGGTCAAGGTTTTTATTACAGGCTATTTCTGGTGCCAAGGAAGGGAAAAGATTGGAGACCTATTTTGGATCTATCCATCCTAGACACATTTCTACTCGTACCAAAATTCAAGATGCTCACTCTACAGCAACCAGCAACTTCTTCCCATGCTGGGCAAGGAGTCTTGGCTGGTAACATTGGACCTCAAGGAGGCATACTTGCATGTCCCAATCAGACAAAATTGCAGAAGGTACCTCAGATTTCTTGCAGGTTCAACCCATTATCAATTCTCTGCATTGCCCTGTGGCTTATCTACTGCACCCAGAGTATTCACAAAATGCCTGGCATCAGTAATTGCCTACTGCAGACTTCAAGGGATACAAATATATCCCTATTTGGACGACTGCCTGATCCAAGCGGACAGCAAGCACATTCTTCTGAAACATCTGGTTTAAGTAATAATGTTATTGAACTCTCTGGGATACACAGTCAACAAAAATAAATCAAGGCTAATACCCTCTCGGAAGATAATTTTCCTGGGTGCCAATTTGGACACAAACACCCAGATGGCCTACCTCACGCCAGAGAAGCAGGGGCAACTAATTCAATACTTCAGAACACTAGCAAATTGCACCAGGCTGACTGCAAGGAAAATCCTGCAGGCTCTGGGATTCATGGCATCTTGCATCTTACTAGTCCCATGTGCAAAGCTGCATATGAGGAAACTACAGTGGTACCTGAAAAACATATGGTCTCAACACAGCCACAGTTTGGAAACAATAATACCACTAATTCCATGTCTGCAAAAGGAATTTCTGTGGTGGGCTCAAGCATGTCAAACAAACACAGGTCTTCCATTCAGCAAGCCTCAAGCAAATCAAGTCATCACAACAGACGCCACGGACTACGCCTTGAGGGCGCACATGACAGATCGGTGCATTCAGGGCAAATGGTCCCAAAAGAAAAGCACCTTCACATCAATCAAAAGAAATGCTAGCAGTAATAAATGCTATTATAGCTTTCAAGGACCTTCTACAACCAGGTCAACTATTGATAAGAACAGACAACACCACAGTTATGTGGTACATAAACAAGCAGGGAGGAACACATTCTTACCCCTATGCAAACTGGCCATGTCACTTTGGAACATGGCCATGGACTTACAAATGGAACTACAAGCACAGTACTTGCCAGGCAAGGAAAACACGCTGGCAGACAACCTAAGCAGGAATATGACAGATCCACACGAATGGAAGTTGCATCCAAAAGTTTTTACAGAAATAATCCAAGAATGGGGAAGGCCAGACATAGATCTCTTTGCCTCCCACAAAAATCATCAATTGACAAAATTCTGCTCAAGGATCTTCCATCCAAAGGCCTGGAGAGTGGACGCTCTCTCTTTCAGTTGGACATCAATGACAGTTTATGCCTTCCCACCTCTTCCTCTGCTGCCCAAAGTTCTATTGAAGACCAGAGCAGACAGACCCAAGATGATCCTCATTGCTCCGGACTGGCCAAGGCAACACTGGTACCCACTCCTGAGGAGCCTGACGCATTCCCACCATGGACCCTGCCTCTAATGCCTCTTCTTCTGACTCAGCACAGCTTCAAAACTCTTCACAGTAAGCTAAAACACTCAATCTAGCCGCATGGAAGATTCCTTAGCATCACAGCAGGCCCTACTCTCCAAGGAGGTGCAGGATGTCATTTTGGAGGCCAGAAGGCCATCAACTAGAAAGGCTTACTCCGCAAAATGGAAGCGTTTTGTGTCTGGAATGAGAAAAAGGGCCAGGACCCTGGAAAACTGAATTTACCTCAAATACTACAATATTTGGCTGAACTGCTAAGCAGTGGACATTCTTTCTCCTCCATCAAAATCCATGCCTCAGCCATTTCTGCAGAATACAACACTGATCCACCTTTATTCTCTTTCCCTCTCTTAAGACAGTTCCTCAGAGGGGCTAAGAATTTAAGACCTCCAAGGAAACAACCAATACCTGCTTGGGATCTTAATTTCATTCTGGAAAAACTGACCTTGCCTCCCTTTGAGCCAGCTGCCTCATCAGATTTGCAATATTTGTCCTGGAAAACAGCTTTCCTTCTGGCTATCACCTCAGCTCATAGAGTTTCAGAACTACAGGCTCTCATGGCTGTCCAGCCTTTTATCATCTTCCATCAGGACAGAGTTTCCTTACGAACCAACCCGTCCTTTATGCCTAAAGTGGTATCCAGGGTAGCTTTAAATCAGGCCATACATTTACCTACTTTTATCCTAATCCTCAAAACAAAGGGAGAGATTACTACATTCCTTGGACATCCACAGACAACTGCATTATTATTTGGACAGAACAAAGCCTTTCAGAAAATCAGAACAGCTCTTTGTGGCCTATGCGGTAGGAGCTCAAGGAAAGCCAATTTCCAAACAGACAATCTCAAAATGGATAGCCCACTGCATACGCTTTTGCTATTCCTTTCATGGCAAAACTGTACCTACAGGCATTAGAACTCATTCCACCAGGGCCACAGCCACCTCTGCAGCCTTCCTCAGAGGAGTTCCTACCAAGGATATTTTGGAAGCAGCCACTTGGAGTTCTGTGCATACCTTCACCAAGCACTACAACCTACCATTATACTCCAAATCTAGAGCAGGCTTTGCCACAGCAGTCTTGCAGGGCATTTTGGCTCCTCCTAGTTCCACCTAGTGCCTACCACCCCTTTCTTAGCTTTGGGATTCTACCCATCTGTTATGACTGCAGCTGTATGCACGATGAACATAGTACAGTTTTGTACCTACCATAAATGTAGATGTTCGAGTGCTAATACAGCTGCAGTCCAGGTTTCCCTCCCTCCTTCCCCTCTTGGGACAGGCCTATAGGCTAGCACATCTTCATACAACCTGATTGGGGTATTCATTTATGATGTATTTGCTTGCAACTTCTGTATTTTGATTATATTGCACTGCATTATTACACAAATTTATGTATTGCCTTCCTTCTGGGGGCACCTGACATCTGGGGCAAGAAAAACTGAAGAAAATGGCGTCGGCTGGTTCCTTTATACCCCTGTCGCACTGACGTCAGGGAAGAAGCGACGACAACCGACGCCAGACCTAGACTTTGGAATTCGGCCGACCGAGGACCTGCCTGATGGCAGGAGAACCCATCTGTTATGACTGCAGCTGTATTAACACTCGAACATCTAAATTTATGGTAGGTACAAAACTGTACTTTCAGTTTACCCACAGCTGGACAGACACTGATAACGGATGCATCAGATTATGCGTGGGGACCCCATATGGCAGGAAAATGTATTCAGGGCACATGGCCTGCAAACCAGAAGCATCTTCACATCGATCAACAAGAGATGCTAGCTGTTCAAAATGCCCTGACAGCTTTCAAGGACCTGCTTCATCCATGACAATTACTGATAAAGACAGACAACACTACGGTCATGTGGTACATAAACAAGCAAGGAGGTACACATTCCTACCCCCTCTGCAGACAAGCAATGACCTTATGGGACACAGCATTGGCTTTTCAAATTCACCTGGAAGCACAATTCCTGCCAGGAAAAACAGATACTCTGGCAGACGAACTAAGCAGAAACCTCATGGATCCCCACGAATGGAAACTGGATCCACAAGTCTTCAACATGACAATAAGGAAATGGGGATGCCCAGACATAGATCTATTTGCCTCCCCACACAACTGCCAATTGCAGAGATTTTGCACAAGGATTTATCACAAGCAAGCATGGAAAGTGGAAATTATATGCCTATAAAAACACGCAACTTGAGATAGATTATTTGAGGGAATGCATACGAGTACAACGCATCCCTAAAGGTTTGCGTTGTTACAAGTTCCCTAACAATGCAGTGTATGGTTCTACTTTGTACACAAAATTAGTGGAGTTATTTGACAAAACGGGTCTGGAAATGTTAAATCTTATGACTCAAGACTACGAAATTAAAGCTAACACTTTGTTAAATGAACTGACTTTTGTTAAAAACAAAAATTTTTTGAGCATTAAAAGATGTTATGACAATGTTTTTAATGAAATAGACCAGCATTGTGTGAAAATCATGGATCGTAAAATAAGGAAATTAGAATGTGACTTGTTTGAATATAGGGAAGGAAGGGCATATCCCTTACCAGGTAAATTTAAACATCACATCACTAATGATGAGGTAGGGACTGGTGTTGCTGGCAATTCAGACAATCCCAACACACCACCAGTAGAGCCACCTAGGAGGAGTGAGCGTTTGGCACAGAAGGGTAACAATAACCAACATCAGGTTTTTCAGTATCCCCAGGGCAGACCAGGGGGGGAGTAACACAACTTTTTACCAACAGAGTTGGAACAGGGTGCGCAAGTAATGGAGGACAATGGAATTTGTTTGATGGATAGTAATAATGAGGATGATTGCACAGATGAGTATCAGGTTTTTAAGAAAGATAGCCTTGCAATATACAATTTTACAGATATTATAATTACACCTGAATTTTTTGAATTGTTCACCAGAGGCTTCCAATTTGTGCCCCTGCGTTCTATGGATCTACCCAGAACACTTGTGGATTTTAAATTATTCATCAGGAAACTAAATCTAGCCTTGTTTTTTAAAGGGCAAACTGCTGTTAACCATGCTAATACTAGGAGCTGCACCTTTAACCCACCCATTCATCCCAGTTTAAAAAGTTTTGAGGAACTGGTGGAAACAGACCTAAGAAAGAAACACCTACTAGGTTTAAATTCACCACCTAACAATTTTGATTTCTATTTACAGCAATTAATTAATTCATTTAAGGAGGAAGGTGTACGAGTAATGAAACCTGACAAGGGTAGGGGGGTGGTCTTAATGTATCACTGGGCATATGAAACGCACATTTACAACATGCTGCAAGATGAAGTCACTTATGAATTAGTTTCCAGAAATGAGCTTAACATAGCGTATTCTAAGATTAACTATATGTTAAGTGATCACTTGATACAGGGTTTTATTAATGAGAAACTATACAATTACTTGCATGTTGCTAAACCCAGGATCCCGGTCATTTTCGGGATCCCTAAGGTACACAAAGGTTTGAACCCACTGAGATTTAGACCCATAGTAGCAGGTGCAGGGAGTATTACAGAGCCTTTGGGTAAGTTTATAGACCAGACCCTGAAGAATTTTGTTTTGACTTTGAAGTTAATTTGCAAAGACTCTTGGGAATTTCTTAGTGACATCCATCAAAACTTATACCACCCCAATTTGCTAATGGCAACTATTGACATTATAGAGTTGTTTCCGAGTATTCCCCACTCGACAGGATTGGAATGGTTCAACGAAGTCTTAACAACAGAATCTGAACTAGGTAATAGTATGGTTAATTTATTGGTGGAATTCATGGAAGTGGTGCTTAACAATAAGTTTGTATACTTTAACGGAGAGATCTTCAGGGAAAAGAAAGGTGTAGCGATGGGCACAGCATGTGCTTCGACATACGCTAACATAGTGCTACACCTATGGGAGAACAAGTACATCTTTTCATCTAGTTGGGTGGGGCGAATTGTTTACTACAAGCGATATTTGGATGACATCTGTATACTGTGGAATGGTGACACAGACAGTTTTTTGGATTTTGTCACTTCCACCACAGATTTTTTAGCCTTTACATATGAAGTAAATGAAAAATCACTACACTACTTGGATGTCCTTTTAAGTAAAGATCAGGTTAACAATCTTTTTCAGTCCCAAATTTACAGGAAGAAAACCTTTTCTAATACTTTTTTGCACTTTGATAGCGGTCATCCGTTTTATCAGAAAAAAGGTATAATAAAGGGACAGCTTATTCGAGCATCCAGGATGACAAGTACTTTAGAACTTTTTTTGAATGAGGTTAATTTTCTAAAGAAACTTTTTTTAGAAAGGGGCTATCCAATTTACTTGGTGGAAAATTTTATAAAGGAAGTTTCACATGAGAGGGAATCTAAATACCCACCATTACTTGGAAAAGGTAGTGGTTTGGACCCAACCAATGCCACTGACCAACGTTTACAAAGCAGTAATTTTGTTTACACATATACTAGAGATTCCCAACAAATAGAAGCATCCATTCTTACATATTGGCCACTCTTGACACTACAAGATGATATTAATAAAATTATCCCCGACAAACCTGGATTTACAAGAAGGAGGGACACCAATTTAAAGGGTTTGTTAGAAAGTAGTCATAGGTATAAAAAGGATTTGTATCTTTTCAACAAAGTAGGTACTTTTAAATGTGGTGCATGTAATCAGTGTGCCTATATACATGACCACAATAATCTTTTTATCCCCTCTAGAAATTTTAGAGTTAGTACCCAAGGTTATTTTAACTGTGCATCTAAAGGGGTGGTTTATCTCGGCACCTGCACCGAGTGCTGTAGTTTCTATATAGGTAAGACCGAGAGACCACTAAGAAAAAGGATATATGAGCATCTATATGAGATTTCAAAGGAAAAAGATACCAACGCCTTTTACAAACATTCTTTGGTATGTAGTAATATGAATTTAAAATTTTTAGTTTTAGAACAAGTCACTCAGGACCCCAGAGGGGGTGACTGGGAGACTCGTTTGGAAAACAAAGAATTGATATGGCAACTAAAATTAAATGCTACAAAAATTCCAGGTTTGAATGACGGTATTAGTATAGCCAGTGTTTTAAAATTAAATAGAGAGAAATTATGAGTTTGTTACATATTACTTTTTGGGCTTTCACTTTACTAGGTTGTGAAGTTTTTATTTTTTAATGTATCTTATTGTTTTGGTGCTCAAAGGTTTAATACTACCCCAATCAATTTTTTATAATTAAATATGGTTTAATGTTTATGCATTTAACATTATATATTGACATCACAGAAAATGCTTATGAACACCATTCATGAATTTTTATTTGTTACACGAGTTTAATGTGATAAGCGATTGTATTTATTTATTTATTTATTTGTATATTTTATACATATAACTGTTTTGTATACATACAAATATATATATTTTTAAATGCATTTTTAGATTAAATAATTTAACTTATTAATTGTGTAAAGAACTCACTAGCCTGTTGCTAGATTTGGTGGTATGGAGGACACTGGTGCTTTAAATTTGTAATCACAATAATCGTAACTGCAAATGAATCAATTATATTGTTAATTCCAAGTGGTATATAACAACTTAGTTTTGGACTGCTTTTTATCTTGACAAAGCCTGGTAGGAACCAGGCGAAAGCGATTGACTGATTTTTTACTATTTTAAGGATTAAAAGTTGTTCAACATTTCTAAGCTGTTCTGCTCATCATTTCCTTTAGTTTGATACACACTGGATCCTTCGAACCAAGTCACCCTAACTAATGCTACCTAGTATAATCGGCCACGGACCCTGGTTGGCCTCATGTCTCTAAGTTTCAGGCGCTTTGCCGGCCTCCCTCATGTTGGCAGCCAAATAACCGGCCTCGCTGCTACCCCTAAAGCAGCCACAATTCCAGTTCCAGTGCCTTATGTCTGGCACAGCATCAGATCTCATTAATAAAATAAATGATCTGGCCAGCATCAAGATCTGTCTCTCACAAGCCCAGGAATCCAATCTAGAGCAGCCAGCCAGAGCCAGCCTCCACAAAAGAGACCTATGATGAGAGAGACAGAACAGTCCTCCAGAGCTTTTTTTCTATGATGATTTGATGATTGACCATCCAGAGGCAGTTTCATCTACTTATTCTTCAGATGATGCTGAAGAATAGATTCCCATGAGAGAGCAATTCCAATGGCAGGGACAAACCTTAGAGGATTCAAGGAAAAGAGAGAGGAACTCCACACACACCAACAAGACCTCTCAGATTCAAGGGAAGCAATTCACTGGCAGGGCACACATATTTTATGATGTTAGCTTACTGACCTCAGTTCTGCCTCCTGGAGAACCTGCCAAAACCTGATATTTGTGCTGCCTGGTATGCTACCTCCAGCCCCTCCCAAACCCGATAACACGGGCGGGACTCGGAGACTCATCACCACCTATGCAAGGCCTCCCTGCAGCTCCTCCTCAACAATCTCCCAGGGCCTGAGGCAGTAGCTTCAACCTAGAGAAAAACCCTCTCCCCTAGTCAAAGTCACTCAGGGTAAAGAGTTTGGCTAAAACAGTCACCTCTGCTACTCTCCTCTCAGCTAGTTTATGCTTGATAACTCATGATCTCTGAGAGCTTCTTATGCTTGATGAGTTATATGTAAACTTGAAACTGATGACTCCTTAGATAAGAAATATGTTTTAAATCTTGTGAAGCACATTCATATGTATAGTTTAAATTCTGGCCATGATGCACTGACTGGTTAAGGCTTAAGAAGGATCAGATAGTTCAGCACTGGAGGCTTCATTGTAAGAGCATGCATGGTTGAAGAACAGGTCTTGCCGGATCATGTTAAAGTCTTTCCTGCCCAGCAATCTATTAAATAAAAGAATGGAATTTGGTTCTCTGAAATGCAAGTAATGGAAAAAATGGAAGAGAGGCAAAATCTGTGCAAACGTTTACAGACCAAGCCTTTCCAAAGTTCAAGGCCTTCCCTTCTCCTCTCTTGGCCAAGAAGGGTCTCCAAACAGCTCCTCCTAAATCAATCAGAGGGAGGTGCCTACAGAGGCAGAGAGAGCAAGGCAAGGCAGGACCAGCTGGCAGCCGCCACACCAAAAGGCACCACACAGAGGGGACACACACAGCCACTGCCAACTCAACAGGACTTGTTCGGACACTTACCTCGGACACGATAGGCAGAGAACTAAAAGCATTTTCCTTAGGCGGAGTTAAAAAGTGATTTTTTCAATGGAAGACCAAGACTCATTTTCAAGGCTCCATTTTGCGGCTACCAGACCAAGGCTACAAAACCTACCTCCAAATCAGACTACAAAAAAGGAAAAAACAGAAGCTCTCAAAACAGAAAATGCAACTCTCAAAAACAGATGGCAGACAAAGAGTAGATGAGCTGTGGAAGAGTACAACAGACAGAACAGGGAAAAGAAAGACTCCAAGACTCTTCCTAGTACCAAGAAAGAAAAGTCCTAGATAATCTCTTGTCCGCCTGAATAATTATTCCAATCACCAAAATGCTAATCAAACAGCTGACACTTTCCATGCTGGGCCCAAAGTGGGCAGGAGGCTGGGCTGGTAACTCTAAGTTGCTCGCAGGCTCTCCTGCTGAGAATAATGCGAAGAAACCCTCTCAGAGCTTGCAGGATTTGCAGCAGGATTTCTCCTCAGCTCATTTATCTGGTGCCTCTCAGCTTATCTACTGCGCAACTGCCTCTCACAAAAGTAATGGCATCAATCTACAGGGATTAATCGGGCATTATCCCGACGAGATCCACCCCTGCCAAGCGGATACAAAGTTACAAGACAACAGACTTACAACAAAAGACTTACTACTTACAAGCCCTGCTTACTACATTTAAAACATGCCACTAATTCCAAGTCAAAAAAAAAAAACACAAATCAAAAAATTCAAAAAACAAAACACAGAATTGGACCAGAATAAAACAACAAAAACAAGAACGGAACTAAAACTTTGGAATCTTCAAGAACAGCATTACTAAAAGCAAGGCACTTGGCAAGCTTGGGGACATGCTGCATAATAGCTACCTTGGGCCACTGCATATGCTGGTCCCCCATGCCAGCCTGCCCAGATGAGATGACATGAACTCTACAGCACAGAATAGAATTAACAATGAGCACAGCTTAGAAACCCTGAAACAAACTCCCCTATTCCATACTCCAAAACAAGAGTGGTGTCAAGGCTTGCCCTCAACCACCTTCAAGCAAAGCCAAACCATCACACAACAAGCCAAACCACCATCACAGGGGGCACCAGAGACTGGGTTTGCAGGGCAGACGGACCCAGACAAGATGCACTGCCTGTTTAACCCACCCAAGAAATGCACCTGCACATAAATCAAAGCAATGCTGGCAACAATCACCATTCCAGACCCATTCCATGAGAAGGCAGAACACAGCCAAGATGTAATGTACAGACACACATAACAGGGGACAACATTCAGGAAACACTCCCCATGCCCATTCATACCCCCTATGAAGAATGACTCTGGACCTGGATCGGCAACTACAGGCAATATTTGTACCTGGAAAGAAAACATCCTAGCAGAAGAAATGTTAGAACTACTCTACCTCATGGACTCACGAATGGATGCCGAATGGACATCTTCAAGGCCATCCACACAGAAATGCCACAAATGCCAAATAATACCCTATATGACCCACCGCATCAGCAAATCAAAAATCACAAGGACAATACCACCACCTTGCATGGAAGGTGGAGGTGGACTCTCTTCAGTGGAAGGCCTGACAGCATATGCATTTTCCACTCTTCCTTTGATGCACAAGGTACTACTGAAAATCAAAGAGAGACGCCCAAAGATAATCCCTGATAGCTCCAAATTGGCCAAGACAACACTGGTATCTTTCATCACCTGTTGAGTTTTATTTGCTATGGAAAGTGGACGCCCTATCCTTCAGCTGGAAAAATCTAACGGTATATGCTTTTCCTCCACTGCCTCTCCCTCTCCTTCCCAGGGTACTCCTAAAGGTCAGACAAGAGAAGCCAAAAATAATACTGATTGCACCAGACTGGATACGCCAGCACTGGTACCCAATCCTAAAGAGCTTGTCTCAAGGTCCAGCATGGATATTGCCTCAAACCTCTCACTTGCTGACCCAACAAAACAATCAGATCCTGCACAGCCAACTCAGGACCTTAAATCTAGCAGCATGGCAGATAATGTAGCCATTGAGAACACTCCTCTTTCAAAAGCTGTTATGGATGTTATTTTGGAGGCCAGGAGGCCCAGCACCAGAAAATCTTACGCCGAAAAATGGAAGAGATTCTGTGCTTGGAACCAGGAACGAGGTATTGACACGTGTGTATCAAATATCCCTCAGCTTTTACAATACCTAACTGAGATGCTGAACAAAGGCCTTTCCTTCTCATCAATTAAGATTCATGCCTCTGCCATTTCAGCCCATTACAATATGGAACCACCTATCTTTTCTCATCCTTTAATAAGGCAGAACCTCAGAGGGACCAAAAACATTAAGCCTCCAAGGAGAGCACCAATTCCGGCCTGGGACCTTAATTATGTTTTGGAAAAACTCACACTGCCTCCTTTCGAGCCAGCATCAACAGCAGATATAAAGTTCTTATCCTGGAAAACAGCTCTGCTCCTAGCAATAACCTCTGCAAGGCGAGTCTCGGAGTTACAAGCACTCATGGCTGTGGAACCTTTCATCATATTTCATCCAGACAGCGTTTCTCTGAGGACAAACCCTACATTTATGCCTAAGGTGGTGTCCAGTGTGGCCCTTAACCAAACCATTCACTTGCCAACCTTTTACCCTAATCCACAGAACAAGGGTGAGAAAATTCTGCACTCTTTGGACATACACAGGCAGTTACGATTCTACTTGGACAGAACTAAAGCTTTCAGAAAGACTGAGCAACTTTTAGTGTCATATGTAGCAGGATCACAAGGAAAGGCTGTCTCAAAACAGACTTTTTCAAAATGGATAGGTCATTGCATCCGTTTCTGCTATTTTCAACATGGCAAATCAGTGCCTAAGGGCATTAGGCCTAATTCCACCAGAGCAGCAGCCACTTCAGCAGCCTTCCTCAGAGGAGTACCAACCAAAGATATCTTAGAGGCTGCAACTTGGAGTTCATTGCACACCTTCACAAAGCACTACCACTTACCTCTTTATTCTAAGTCCAGAGCAAGCTTTGCCACTGCAGTTCTGCAGGGCCTCATAGCCTCTCCTAATCCTGTTTAGCCCAGCCACCCTTCCTCAGCTTTGGGATTCAACCCAAGAGTAATGACTGCAACAGTGAAACACGATGAACATAGTACAGTTGTGTACCTACCATAAATGTAGATGTTTGAGTGTATTCACTGTTGCAGTCCAGGTTACCCACCATCCCCCTTTTCTTTGCTAGGTCTTATCTGCACTTCTCTATCCTATACAACCTATTTGGTGTATTTGCTTGTAGATGAAGGAAATGTTAATTTTGTGCATGCATTTTTATTGGCATATTTTGCAGCCTACCAATTTGGGGGCATCTGACATCTGGGGAAAGAAAAACTGAAGAAAATGGCGTTGGCTGCATCTTTTATACTCCTGGCGCACTGATGTCAGGGAGGAGGCGACAGCAACAGACGCCAGACCTAGACTTTGGAATTCTGGCCGACTGAGGGTAGCCTGCCAGCAGGATAACCCAAGAGTAATGACTGCAACAGTGAATACACTTGAACATCTACATTTATGGTAGGTACACAACTGTAAAGAAAAAGAGCTGGAAACAGCGCACCAAAACCGCACTTTATTGAAGTTCACAACAGTTTTAAAATCCACGAAAATAATACACAACTGTACTTTTCACCTCTCCATCACCCCCAGTTCTCCCCCAGGAAATATCCACCACCACTCCACTGCCAATTATCTCCAAATAGCAGGTTGCCAGTGTGCTCTGTTAAGCTAAAAACACTACTTCAATGTGGCCTGACAGTATACCAGGTTGCCTGTTAAAAAACTTAGATCAGGGCTTATCAGGCACATTAGGATCTCTGTTTAACCACAGCCTCTGGATTGGCTTTGTCCAGATAGAGTGGATGACTGCAACAGTCATCCATCTGCATAAAGGGGGACCATCTACTGACATGGGAAATTCCACACTAGTCTTGTATGTAAGGCCATGGAAAGAATAATCATGGACCTGATAAATGATGACATAGAAGACCTCCAAGCACTAGACCTGACCCAGTATGGGTTTGTCAAGGGCAGGTCATGCCTACTGAATCTTTTGGATTTCTTTGAGAAAGTCACTAAGGCCATGGATGAGGGTAAAACAGTGCATAATGCCTACGTCAACCTGGCCAATGCATTTCACACAATTCCCTACTAGGGTATTATAGTTAAAGTCACAAAACTGGGCATAAATCTCTGTGCCACCAGATTGATAGTGAATTGGCTCATAGACAGGCCACATGTGGTTAAAATGGGTGAATCCAGATCCTGCAAGAGGCCAGTTACTAATGATGTAACAATTGGGACCATTCCTGTTAGGAATATACTTCTCTGAAGTTAAGGCAAATGTGGAAGGTTTCTGGATGATGATATTTGCTGATAACTGCAAGCTGGGGGCGGTCATTGAATCCCCTAACAGTGCAGATATCCTTCAGGAGGATCTAGATAAGACACATGATTGATGCCAGAACCATGGCCTAAAACTAATGCAAAAAAGTGCATTACCATACCCTTTGGGAAGTCAAATAGCCCTGCAAATTACAATATCGATACCACACCCATTGGAGTACTCAGAGATGAGAGATCTAGGCAAACAGGTAGTAGCCTGAACTTTTTTTTTTTTTTTTTTTTAAATAAACATCTTTCCACGGTGGTACAACAGTAGCATTATTGCCTCACAGCAAGAAGTTATCCTTTTCGATTCTCGGCTGGAGTGCCTTCTGTGTGGAGTCTGTATGTCCTTCCTACAGTCGAGTGGCCTCTGAAAGATATGCGTGAATGGGCATGCCTTCGCTGAAGGTTGGACATCGGGCTGGCAACTCGGCACCATAAAAAAAATTGACTGCCAATCATTAGCGGACCGGAGTTCCGCTGTAGCGACCCCTAACCAGGAAAAGCCGAAAAGACAAACAAATTATCACATATAACATACTTAATCTTACATTTATATAAATGAAAAACAAAATGACACCACTTTAGTTGCAAAAATTATATATTACAGACACCACTGAAACAACTGAAGTTACAAGCATTGCACATCACTTATGATCTATCCAGTCATTATCATTTAAGCATTATATGGCTCATTCAAATCCTACTTCTTAAACCACTTCCTTCTCTGCATATATTGTTCCCACAATTTCCATTTCTTTCCTTTGTAGCTTGCTCCTTCCCTTTTCTAAAGATAACCAATTTGAGTTGTTTTATCTCTGTTACTATATTTACTACTGCTAGTAAAGTTGGTCTAGACTTTGATTTCCATTTTCTAGTAATTGCTTTTTTGGCAGCCACCATAATTACTCAGCAAGGCTTTACTATGTCTAGGCAATTCCAATTCTGTATCATAGCTTAAAAAAAATAATTTTCCCAGTCAATCCAATCTGCTAACCCAGCATCTCCCATAGTAGCCTGAATTTTGACCACTGTGTGTCCAGAGTGGTGAGGAAATCCTTTTATGTGAGACAACTTATAAGTAAGCGTTAGGAGGGTGGCCTAATGGTTAAGGTGTTTGCCTTACAAACACAAGGTGCAGAGTTTGAGTCTCACAAGGTATAACTGGCTTAGATAAAATGACGTTTGAAGGAGAATAGGTAAAATGACGTTTGAAGGAGAATAGGTAAAATGATGTTTGAAGGAGATTAGGTAAAACAGTGTTTGAAGGAGATTAGGTAAAATGATGTTTGAATGAGGTTAGGTAATGTGGCCTAAGAAGAAGCACTTGCATCATACTTATTTGATGAGATGAGCTTTGTACTGGGTTCAAAATTTGGTGTAAGAGTGGATAGGTTGTTTAAGGAGGGTGGGGGGATAGAGCTAAAATACAGAAATTTTCATGAATTTATTGAAGCTGTGTTTTGAGGGTTTGAAGAACTGGAGCCTAGTGAGAATGCCCTCTAAGACTGTATGAGGGAAATTTGTGTAGTGAGTTTAGCATTAGAGGGAAGCATGTTTGCTTCTCACTACAGTAGTTTAAATATTTGACAGCTCAGCAAGAGGTCTGCTCTTTGTTTAATTGGTAGCAATTTTGCTTTGCTGATTTTGTGGCAAGGATCTTCCTGTCTAGGTGGTGTGGAAACAAACCTACACATCTTGTTGGAAGTATTCGGTAGAGTTTTGATATTTTTAGCTGAAATAGCTGTTGTTAAAGAAAGGCCATATTCATGTTAAAGGAAAAGGATTCCCTTGGCTATAGCAGATTTGGCAGCAAAGGAGTGAAGGTGTAAAATCTTCCTTGCCAGAAAAGGAAATTGCTAATCTTGTTTCTGCTTTTCTTTAGGTGTGTTTGAAAGTTAAGGATTTGGTCTAGCCAGATGTCTACATATTTGAAGAAAGTAGTGATTTGATTTATTATGTTGTTAAGATCTTTAATTGCTAGCTTATTGAGAACCTTTGCAAGTATTTTAATGTGTTCCAGGTACTGTAACCGTGATCTGGAACAACAGTGCCCCAGTGGCGTGAGAATCGCCCTCCTAAGGGGAGGGAATAAATGAAAAACTACTGCTTAACTCTCTCTTGTCTTCTTTGTCAATGAAGTTTTACCTAATCTTAAGCTGTCTAATTAAGGGGTATGCTCAGTATTGAAAACATTAAAGAATCATTATTAAAAATTTCAAGTTTTTATTAAAAATATCAAGTTCTATTATGGGGTGTGAGGTTGGCATAATGGTTAAGGTGTTTACATTGTAGACACAGGGTGCAGGGTTTGATTCTCACATGGGATAATTGGTTAGGCTTAAAATGGCCCACAGGGGCAGTTGGCCTAGTACTAATCTGTGAACCTATAAATCTAATCCAAAGTTATTAGGTGTTATGAAGCATGTACATTAAGTTCTAAATTGCCTTCCCTTGGGGATGGTCGTTTGTTTTGGTAGATGGTCATTCAGCTTCCTTTCCCAGCTTTTTGCCAACTTTAGGCTTTCTTGTGTGGCTGACTCTAACTGAACTTTTAGATAAGGTCCTAGCATCTCACCTGTAGGGAAGGAGGTTAAAAATGCCAAAATGGCTAGGAGCTGAAATCCCCATGAGCCAAGTCTCTCAGTTTGCAGTCCTTGTTCAGACTAAAATGCACTGCAACACAAATGTTTAATGAACTGATTGTAAGCAAGAGAAACTTGGTCATCCCCAACACGTCAATTGGAGGATTAACCTGGATGCACCCCTTAACTTTGGTAAATATTGAGCTGGATTTCCCTCGTTTGATTAGCACTGAACAGCGCTCATACTGCTTCCTTTGAAGACACCAATAAAGGATTTTATCAAATGAATGATTGTTAACAGTTTGCTACTGTTTTAACTTCTTTACCCGTAGGTTTGACAGAGAACAGCCACACTAATAGGCTTCAGAACCAGGACTTCAAACTGAGAGTCCTGGCTCACAGCGATTTCAGCTCCTACCCATTTTGGCATTTTTAACCTCTTTCCCTACAAGAGAGATGCTAGGACCTTATCCAAAGGTTTGGCTAGAGTCAGCCACACAAGAAAGCCAAAAGTTGGCAAAAAAATGGAACAGGTGTCTGAACGTCCATCCCCAAAGGAAGGCAATTTAGAGCTTAACGTATATGCTTTGTAACACCTAACAAATCTGGATTAGGTAATAGAACTTGATATTTTTAATAAAGATTCTTAAACGTTTTCAGTTTTGAGAATACCCCTTAATCGACAGCTTAAGATCAGGTAAACCTCATTGATGAGGAAGACGAGAGTGAATTAAGAAAGATAGTGTAGCTTTGGCATTTACTGAATTAAGAAGATTTTTTTATTGGTAATCCATTTTTATATGGAATGGTGGTTATTTTCTATTTGGCTTTATATTGTGGGGTGTGATAGATTTGACCCAAATAAAGCCATATTGTTTACGTAGAATTTGAGTGGAAAATTAGGGAGATCATAGAAATGAAGATTAATATTAACAAAGGTGTGAGGGTAAAGCTTTGAGGGACACCTCTGAGAAGGTTACAGGGAGGGGAAGATGAAGACTCAGTTAGAAAGTCTTGAAACCAGGTGGTGGTGTTTGGATTGCTCTCTCTTTCTGTTATATAGTTAATTGGAATGGTATGGTCGACTAAATCACATGCTTTTGTGAGATCAATAAAGAGTGCAGAAGCTGAGTTTCCTTTATCCCTGATGAATAATATTTCATCAGAGAGGGTCTAAATTGCAGGCAGTGTGTCACAAAACCATGTTCTTTTAGGAAAAGAAGGTTTTATTTCTTATCCTACTAACCCTGTGGTGAGTAAAACTGAAATGAGACGGTATTGAAAAACGGACAAAAGCTACTTTCCAAATGTTGGTCATTATGTTGTTTTTAAACAAGAGTTATGCTCATACAGTAGAGGTAGTGCACAGACCATGGTTTTACATTTTCATAACCTTTGGAAGCATCAATGGGAATTTGATTGAGAAGGGATTTGATGTTTTTTGAAGTAGTAGTGTAGGAAGAAGGAATGCTGAAGTTTCTACAGAGCTTTTATGGCCAGTAATAAAGTTTGTCTCATTCCAGAATTGTGTGGGAATGCTGTTTAGATATAAGGTAGTTTCTGTTTAGATTTAAGGTAGCTGGCTTTGTATTCGCATATCATTATATGGAAAGGTTCCACAGCACAGTGACTTACTTTTTGAATGAAGGTTTTGTTTCCAGTTTTGCTGAATTTGTCTCAAAGTTAAAGAAATGTTTTTAGCTGTTTGGATTGACAGTGGTCTTGTTTTGCTTGTAAATTCTTGGGATTATTGGAAAGCGTTTGTCTTCAGCAGGGAGAGTATTGGTGACCAATCCACGGTGGAAAGGTTTAAGACTCTTAATGTTAGTTGATGTCCTTCCATTTCACTGTTGCAGTATTCATTACATTATGGATCCCCTGCCAAGGGTGACCCAATGTCTGACCAGTATACCAAAGCCTTTAGGTTGCTTTAAGGTATGCTGTACATCACATGTATGCTCCCCATGTATAGCGCAGGGCATAAAGGTGATGTCCAGATGTACCATACTCTGAACTTCTTTGCTGCCAGTCTGAATGCTGTCTTTTGATCATTGGTCTGAATGCCCAATTCATTGCCTGTTCACGAAGCTGTTTTCAGATAAGTGCCCCATTGGGGGTTTTGCTCTTATCTCTTTTTCTTTTGTTTGATTGCTTGTGAGGACTCCTGTCATCCAGAAAGGGGAAATGCCAGTGCAAGAAACAAATTCCCCATTAAGACCATCATGAGCAGTGCTTATTTTGTCTTGGTGCTTCTCACGACTGTACATCCTGTTACATTTGTTAGACTTTCGTCACAAAGACTCTCCATAGTCGGTTTTCCTGTTTGACCCTGTATTTAGAGAACCAACACCTTAACCTTTTAGCAAGATACACTGTGCAGGAAATTTCTCACTCTGAGGGTCAACTGTCCATGAAGAAGGCCAAGAAGTCTAGGTCTGAATCTTCTTCTGTACCTCCTCCACCAGGCGTGTTTCCTGAGGCTAGTGAAAGCCCGGATGATTGCCCAGCTCCTCCTTTGGATTCCTCTGCCACTACTGCTTCGGAAGCTGGCAGGGATCTGCCCTCACTCGCATCCCTGGAGGCCTTGCAGACATCCCCTGTGGATGTTCGGAGTAATTGTGACTGATTATTATTGAAGGGCCTAAGAGTGTTCCTCAGATTGTGGTTAGAGAGGAAGTTCTAATTGTGATTGTGATTATTTCCTAATTACACCAATTTGCTCACCCAGCATCTCTGATGGAGCAGTCTGCAGGGACATTCCATTCCTGTGTTCATTCTTGATTAACATGAAGTTCTTCCAGAAGTTTGTAACTATATTTATGCATTTTCCACATTTCTTGCTTTCTCATCTGGTCCTTCACATTATATTCTTTATTTTTTGGCACATTCAGTTGCTGTCTGATTTTTATCTACTTCAGGTTTGATTTCCATTCTTGCTCAACGCCGGTATACTTATGCTAGATTAAGCAGAGAACTCATCTTAGATTTATTCTCCTCATGTTTCAAACTTTCACTACGTTTGGGTCTTGTGAGGTCAACAGATATGTGTGGAATCTCACGATTGCAGATCATACATGTAATCAATTTCAAGGAGGCCCATCCCTCCTTCGGAATGGGAAATATATAATCTTGGTATGCGCTGATTTTTATAAATCATTTGATGAGCATGAAGCTTCCTTGTTTTCTTATCTAATCTATCCAACACGTTTTGAGGCCAGTTGATGACTCCAGAACTGTAAGTTAGGACAGGAAGAGCAAATTGGTTTATAGCCTGGATTTTCTTCCTAGATGTCAGTGCTGTTTTCAGGATTAATTTAAGTCTTCTAAAGTATTTCTTACTAAGTTTTATTTGCATTTGTTCATGTTTTATTGTTGATCCTTCATCAGTTCCCAAATATTTATACACTCCCTCTTGCTCAAGTTCTTTTATATCACATTATTATCCCAAAATGATGTTTTCCTGGTGCTGCAGTTTTCCTGCTTTAAAGGTTGCTTTTGCACATTTATCAAGACCAAATGATATTCTTATATCATCTGAAAAAGTTTTGACAACTTGCAGTTGTGCTTTCAGTTCCTCAACTGGTGAGCTATACAGTTTTAAGTCATTGACAAAGAGAAGATGAGAAGTCTTTACACTTGGTTGTTTTCTAGGAGCCAAATTATAGCCATGGCCTAAGTTGTTAAGTTAATGGGTTAAGGGCAACACAGAATAACAGTGGTGACAGAGGGCCACCCTGGAATATCTCCCTTTGAATTTTTATCCCTGGGATAATAATTTGTCCTTTATCATGGCTTAATTACAAAGTGGACTGCCACTGTTTCATGGTCACTGTAATGTAGTTGATCAGTGTATGGTGTATCTTACACATTTATAAGCATTGTTTTATCCATGAGTGTGGGATACTATCAAATGCTTTTTTGTAGTCAGTCCATGCCATACTTAAATTCTTCCCCTTTTTACAGTTCTCCATTATGACTTTATTTAACAACAAATGATCCTTTGTTCCATATGACTTTCGTTTATTGCCCTTTTGTTCTATTGCCATAATTGAGTTTTCTTCTAAACGACTATAAACTGTATAGGAATCAATTCCAGTGTATAATTTATATGTCATCGGAAGGCAAGTTATTGGTCTATAATTTTTAGGAGAGCTTGCAGGTTCACTCTTAAATAGAAGCATTGTTTTTCATGATGTTAGCCAGGTTGGTGTCTGTTTGGGGTGCACATATAAATAGTTCTTATTCATGGCTAAATCTTCATGCAGAGATGTTAATAATTTTAACAAGAAGTTAGGTTCTGCATCTGGGCCTAGGGTTTTCCAGTTAGAGGCTTTTCTTAACTTTGTTTAATTCTCTGTGACTGTTACTTCATCTCATTTCATATCCTGTACCTTTAAATTTCTTATTCTTTCTTTAACTTTTTCTATCCATTTAGCATCTTTGTTATGTTCCACAGGATCGTCATAGATACTTCTCCAAAATGTATCTTATTTCCTCTTTTTTTGGTGGTTTTTCAATTCCTTTACCTTGTTTCCCAGTTCTCTGTAAAACTTTTTTGGGTCATCAATACATTGCTTATATTGTACTTTTCCTTTATATTTATCTGCGTATCTACTAAGTTTTTCCACCTGTGTTGAGATTTTAGCTTATTTGCGATGGTGCATGATAGATCTTGGTCTGTTCTAATACTGAGTATTGCTTTTATCACGTCTATCTTTTTTAGTATTTTTGTTGATCTGTTCTCTCTTCTATAGTCTTCTAACAGTGACACTTCCTGTCTTTGCTTTATAATTTTTTCTATTCAGTATTTCCATGATTGTATTCGATTTCTCCCCTTCCTTTCCCTCACTACCCTGTGTTCTTGCGGTAGAACTTTATCAGATATTAATTTAGCAGCACACTAATAAATCCTGTTTACTTCTGTTATATCACATGGATCTCTGTGGACACTCCTCATTACTGTATTCATTTGTTTTATCAAACTTCTGACATTTTGGGTTTTGTTGACCTTTTACAGTCCGTTTCTTTCATTGATTTTAATATGTCTATCTATCTATCTCTATTAAGTCAAGCAACTCTTCTCTTAACTCATTTTCTTCTAGATTGAGGTCACATTTTTTTCCATTTCCTGCGGGCATTCTATAGAAAGTTCTTTAGCATCTTCCTGTGTCACATTCTCTTCAGTTTCATCCTGTGCCATCCATTGCGCTGTCATATGGGAACTCACTAGCCTATCACTTCTCAACACCGACTGTGTCAGAGTTTCCACAGTTTCCTATTCCTTCCCTTGCTGTCCAGCTTCAAGTGAAAGTTCATACCAGTTTCATGTGGAAGTCTCCAAAAATATCTTCATATGGCACCTGGCCAATTGTTTCCCATTCCACTGGTTTCCCCATAATGTGGATGTCCATTGCTCTATGCTGTTGTGGTACTTTAGGAATTAGATTTTCTACACTGAATCCTTCACTTCACAGGTACTCCATAACCTCAGATTCTCTTTCTTTAGCTTCTCCATTACTAATCTCCTTTTCCTCTGTCTTCTTATTTTTTGTATTGTAAAGTTTTCCATGTCTGGATTCTTTTGCCTGTATTTCTCTTCAAATGTCTTTGATGCTGCTCTTTTTGTATTGGTTAGTGTGGCCCCAGTATGGCTATGTTCATGGATACAGTGGTCTTGCAAATGCCAGAGTTGAAATGGTAAAGCAGAGAACTATTAAGGAAGTTCACGTGTGCAGCTAATGCCAGTATTCTAATGGGCATCCATGCTTATGAGTTGCATGCAGTTCCTATAACAACCACATGAACTGCCACCAACACCCACAGAATTTACTAGACAAGTAGAGAGAAGTAGAATAATAGCCATTTCTTCTCAATCACTGACGTATGTGTGCGCACACGCACGCATACACACACACACTGACACACACACAAACACACGCACGCACACACACGCACACATGTGGACACACACGTGCATACACACACACACACACACACACACACACACACACACACACACACACACACACTCACTCACTTAGGGACCATTTAAATTTGGTAGTCTGCATACATATGTCGTTGGGATGTGGTTGAAAACTGGAAAATCCACACAAACAGAAGTTAGACATGAAGATTCTGCACAGAAGGTACCCCAGCCAAGACTCAAACCAAAGAACCTTTTGCTGTAAGGCGGCACTTACTCTCTGTATCATTGTTCTACCCACAGACAGAGGAAAGATGGAACAAATAAAGAACTGCTTTACATGGCTGATAGCTGCTCTAAACAGGAATGTAGTTAGTAAGTGCATGGAGAAGTTCAGCAGATGACCATTGTCTTTATTCCAGGGATTGCTTGCACTGGACTGTGGATGGAAAGGAGCTGCTTAGTCATAGATAGAAAAGTGTGTGATAAACAAGTCTAACTAGACGTAGCCCATGGACAGAGTTTCCTTCTGAGGGTGCACAGGAAGCAAAAGTCACAGAAGTAGTAAAGGGTCTATATTCTATTCTCGAAAGCCGACAATGTCGAATCTGACATTGTCGACACGAGAATATCGAATGCTCAGCATCTCAAGTGTGTAAACGGAAATCTCCGTAAGGGGAGATTTCCAGTTACTGCAATGTAGTGCAGTCTTGGAGTTGGTATATTTAAGTAGCGGGGTGGAGGCATAGGGGGGCTTGCCCACCTGCTTAAATCCATTAGGGTACTTTTTTCTTTTTTTTTGTCTTTTTATAAGGTCGATGTTTGAAGACATCGACCATATGGTGTTGACCATATGTTCAATGTTTTCAAACGTCGATCTTATAATGTAGACCCAGGGTAGATTAAGACAAGAGTAATGGTGGGGATAACAAAGGAAGAAGTGAGTGCTGTGAGCTAATGTGCAGCAACACAAGTCAAAGTAAAAAGAGATCATTCTGTGTTAGAAAATGTGGATATTTGTAGACATTGCAAAACTGGTTTTGCAAAGGGTTGGAAATGTGTGTGCTTGTTTGTGCATGTACATATGTGTGTGCCTGCTTTCTTTTACTCTGAAGAAATCATGTTGATTAGGATGAATCTCTTTAAGTCTTTGTAAGTTTAAAGTACTTAATAAAATTAGCATACATTAATGCTACTCATATATTTTTTTTTCATTTTTTGTATTTTTCGAACATTCTGTGGTTTTAGTACTGCTGTATTTCTGTGTTCTGTCTTTCCCTCTCAGCAGTGTGGGCCTTAGGTGAAGGTAGCAGTGAAAGTCGAGGCTCTTGTTTTCCAGGTGTGCCTGAAGTAGGTCCATTTCCCTCATTGATGTGCGCATGTAGTGGCTGTGCTGTCTAGGTGAGGGGAAACAACATTTCCTGCTGTATTGTCATTGCCAGCTTTACACTACAGGGAAAACGTGCAGTGAGAAATTGCAGAATTACTTGATGAAAAAGACCTTCTTAGACAAAAGCCTAGCACATGAACAAGTCTTCTCCTCTTGACTTAAGAAAATGAGCCCTTCAAGTTAGTATGGCCTGCTACTGAATACGGGCTGGTTAAGAAACTGGGCAAAGAAGGAACAGCTCCCAACCCCCACTGCAGCCATTCCTCTGGTATCCACAGTACCTGTTGCAGCTCAGAATATGACAAAAGTAAAAAGGGCCAATTCATGCATCAGGAGTCTCAAGATGGGGAAGAGTTGTCATCCATCCTGATCCTAGAGGTGTTTTCACTCAAAGCCAAGATGCCGGTTACCTCTATCCTTTAAGGCCTCCACTTGATTTAATAAAGTTTATTATGAAAATTTAGACAAAATCATACTTGGGACTCAGGGCAGGAAATTGGTTGTGCTGTCCCCTAATCCTCTTTGTTCAGGGACACAAGTAAGTTTAACAGAAGAGATTGTCTGCCTTTCCTGCGGTCATGTCTGACTGTGTCACCAGTTTGTTTTTTTTCTGCCCATAGTGCCAGTACCTAGGTTGTAGTACCATGGTGTGTCTCTGATGGGCTGATGCAAAGTGTTGTGGCATTGCTTTCTTTTGCAGCCTTATGATGCAGTGTTGTTGTCTCACCATACCTGGTATATGTAGTTGATTTTTCTGTTGCTATATGCAGTTCAGCACTCAGTACTGTATATCCCAGGCCCAATCCTTAGGGTTGATACTGGCTATTTCAGTTATGGAAAATACCACTGTTCATATTGCTAACCCCTTGATGCCACTGCAGGTGATACTGGCACCAACCAGAACTAGATCTGCTTTGCAGTCCAAATACAGACTTCTTAACGTTATGCAGTCCATATACTTTCAAAGAAGTATTTTCTGTCAGATTCATCTTTCATTTGTTCCCGATGAGCATTAGGCCTAGTGGTTAGTGAGCATCACTTGCTTAAGTGTTTTTGTTGTTGTAATTGATGTTTTAACAATTAGCTTCGTTTAATAACTTATTTTGGTATTTCTGTACTACAAGGTAGTTTAGTTGTCTGTTAGTGTTGAACAGTGAAGTTACATATTTGAGTCCAGTTCAGTGCTTTCCTGTAGGCCTGGACTGTTGTGCAAACTTTCTTACTGGCTCACAAACAAAACCCAAGAAAGTAAGGTGGGTAGCTCTAACTCCTCCAAAAGACCTGTCATTAGCAGTGTACTCTGAAGTTCAGTCCTTGGGGCACTCCTCTTTCGCATTTGCATCTGGGAGATCAGTGCGGTATGGGTTTATAAGCAACCAAGTCTGCAGGTGATAGTAAATTTGGTGCAGCCGAAAATTACCAGAGGATACCATGATCTTTCAAAAGGGTCTTTCCAAGACAAACAGCTGGTGTCAAAACTATGGACTAAAAGTAAATGCCAAGAAATGTATAGTCATATACTTTGATAAGCATGACTTCCAATGCAACTATCACATTGACAACACACCTCTAAAAGTTGACTCTGTAGTCAGTGATCTGGGAATCTGTGTTGACAATGAACGTTCCTTTGATCACCATGTAAGCTATTGTAAGGAAGTCCTCTTGATTGCATAGTTTATATCTAAAGGTATGGAATTCTAGGTCTAGGGATGTAATCAGGCCACTCACTAAGTATAATGCCCAACTCGGTATGTACCTGTCCAGAAAATTGTCACAGCTGGAGTGACCACAATGCTTTCTCACTAAAACAATAAAAAAAGTCGAGGGCCTGAATCCCAAAAATTGTGCACTGTCTCCAAGACTTGCCTCTCGTTTTGGTATTGTAAAGGCTGCTAAGAGGTGACCTCTGCCTCGCCTGCAGAGCCTTACCATACCCTAACCTGTCAGACCTATTGCACATCTGCAAGTCCAATGGTAGTGTGAACACCAGCTCAGGGGATCTCACTCTCTTTTCCAACATAAGTAGAACATGTGGAGGGATTGATGTGTATCACAGAAACTACCTCTTCTTTGGAACATAAAGAAAGCATTTCAGTACTCTGTTCAAATATAAGTTGGATAAATGGATGGGAAACTACAAATTAATCCCCAGTTTAACACCCATGTCCCTCATGGATAAGGGCAACAAGCAGGTGTCTCAACATATTTTTGTTTTGCCCACCTCGGGGTTATTCATATTACAAAGTATAAGGGCAGAGAAACTACTATGGGGAAGCAAGGCTAGGCTTCTTAACGTCCTTATAGGTCAGTAGCCTAGTAAGTGGCTGTTGGATAGATTAGCAATATTTATAAAGAAAAAACTTCCAGCTTTAAGAAGTGTGGTCACTACAGTCACAAAGTTCCGTCACAATGCATCTGTGACTCATGCATGCTTTGCCTGGATCCAAAACACCTTAGGCAGGACTTTAACATATGTAAAATGTTTGGTACTAGGACTTTGTAAGAGCACCACAATAAATTAATCTTCAAGGGATTTCTTCTATCTGAGCAAAAGATATTTAAGAAGATGAAGGGATGACTAGAGGATACTCTACTAATCATTCCTGTTCTCCTAAAATCCCTAGGTCAGGCTTCCTCCACATTCAAGTCTGTTCCTGAGTTTCCATCTGCTTCTAAGACTTAACAAACATCCCCCTGTGAGCCTTCCCACATGGAGGTCAGCATTTCCTGGCCCTTTTCCAAGGAAGAGACAACAGTTTCTCCTCAGAGAAGGAGGTACCTAGATCCCTTGAATATAGGTCATCTTCAGCTCTGTGAGTTTTTCCTTAATTTGTCAGGAGTCCCTCTTCACATGTCTGCTGGGACAAGATGATACAGGCCTTGGCCATGGTTCATATTAAGATGGCTGTACTGTCATCTCCTTTTGGTTCTAGGATAGAGAAGAACCAATTCCCTTAACCATGCATGCTCATTTCCCAGGCCTGGTTTTGGCTTTGGGATTTCTGAGGTCAAAGATTATCCTGATGTCTGTTTAGGCACCTCTGTAATTACCCCAACAATGCTGACCCCCCACTTAGATCCTGTAGTCAGTATACCCACTCCATCCATGTTGAAGACTACTCGGCACCTTAGACTCAGCATCAACACATCAATGGTAGGCCAGCTCCTATCCCATCAAGTTCATTTTTATGAGTGATGGATTCCTTGGCATTTGACCCATCAGTGCCAAAACTAGTCGCCAATTCAGTTCTCAGAGACGGATATTGCCAGCATCAGTCCTTTAAGTTCCTCATTTTGTGCATCGACATTGAGAACTATACTGATAACACCAACACTGACTGACAGGAACAACCCTGGCATTCACATGTTTCGAAAGATACATGGGCAACTCAATAGGTTGGCAATTTCAGGTGCATCTTGAACCTCAGCTCCAACCCCGGACATCTTGGATGAGTCCACTGTTAAGTGCACAAAGGAAGAAGAGATGGGCAAGGAGACAGCTGTACTACCCTGCAGAGTCCCCATCTACAGTCATCGGGCACAAATCTCTGTAGTGGGGAGGTTCCCTACTGTCCCTTCCAGATGACATCAAATTTGGGGAAATTCTTGAATTTATGAGGCAGAAGGGGTCTTAGGCCATTGATCCCCCCTACAAAATTATGAGGTAGTGCAGAAGACCTGTTAGAAGACTCCATTTATATCTTATGTGATGAACCCCCCCCCCCCCCGCACCCAACCACAGACTATTTAGTAGATTTCATCATAGAATGACCATGGTGAGAACCTCATTGGCTGACTCATTTCAAGGAAGCTTGACAGAATCCTCTAACTGCCCAAGGTCAGGTGTCATTGGAGCAAGACACCCATTGTAAACTCAGCTGTGGTAGTGGCAGCAACCAGGAAGGAGCCTTTTGAAACGATTCCTGCAGTTCAACCAGTAGATAGGCACTCCAGAGTAAAGAACTATGTGGGAAGGCGCACGTTCGTATCTGGCACCTTTGGTATATGGGGTCTTAACTACCTGATGCACATGACCTGTTTTTAGTGGGAGCGAACACAAAAACCATGAGTCTCTGAAGAAGTTGCCAGCCAGTGATGCCTAATGTCAGCTGGAATCTAGTTTCAACAGTGCTTAATGTCATATCACTCTCCTTAAGACTTGTAAAGTGACTGTTGGAGCAGCCAGGACAGGCATCACTATGAAGCATGGCACCTAACTCAGGCTTTGTGGTTTAGCAGAGAACTTCAAGGCATTTTTCACCAACATCACATTTGACAAGTCACCCCTGTTTGGTCCCAATGTAAAAGAGAAGCTGATTAAGAGCAAGCAGCCAAGGATATGCCTGTCAGCTGTTGGTGTCAGATTCTCAGATGTTCTTCGTGTTTCACTGTTGCAGTCATCACACTTGGATTATCTGCCTGCAGGTAGCCCTCAGTCGGCCCGAATACCAGAGACTTGGTATTTCTGCTTTGGTTGCTGTCACTTCAGGACTGACGTCAGGTCGTCAGGGGTAAAAACACAGGCAGCCAACGCCATTACATCAGTCTTTCTTGCTGAGGAGCCCAAAGCAGAAGCGGTTTGCACAAGTGCCAGTCGGCCGCTACCTGAGTTTTCGTTTCCGAATTGAATCATCCTGAAGTCTTCTAAAGCTAAGTACCCTGTTGGGGTCCTTTTTTCTTGCTCTAACCGATGTCAGAAAAAGTTAACAATTGTCTCGCCTGTGGAAAGTAAATACCACACCGAGATTTCCATTTTTACTGCGTCACCTGTTTAGGCCCAGACCACGACGTACCTCACTGTCGGTTTTGTGCTTTGTTCAGTGCCTGAGCTATTCATCGTCGGGCCCTTATTGTCACTAAATACTTTTGCTCTCGTTCTCCGTATTCCAAAATGGCTTTGGTAAGCCATCCGACTAACGGTCTTCAGAAAAAATGTAAGGATAAAGACAGAGACAGACCGCACAGGTCCAGAACTGCCAACGATGCTTCCGTTAATCTAGTCGCCAGTTCGCCGGTACTCAGTGAGGTGCTTTTGCAGCCCCTGATGCCCACTTCGATGGATTCGCAGGTCGCTACCAAGACCCATTCGGAGTCCAGTGTGCCGCAAGACTTTTCTTTGACTACAGAACCTGCAGATGTCTCTACCTCAGATGGGTCTGGAGCCACTGTGCAGGCACCGGCTTCCAAGGAAGTTCTTCGCATTACCGATATTCGACACAAACTGATGACTTCTTTCACATCTTCAGTTCTGTCTAAAACTACCGAGTTTCTAAGGCCAAGAGTACAAGCTACGCCTAAAAAAACGACGACCCAAACTCAAGCACCTGCTGCCTTGCCACAACATCAAATGCTTAAGACCTGATAATGCTGATTAGGGGAAGCGAGCCTTCTCCTGCTAAGAGAAAAAGAGACCTGTCCCCAGCAGCTGTATCTGACCAAGAGTCTGACGACTCTGAGGTTTCTGAATATGAAGACATGCCTTTATCTGCTTATGAGGATTCAGATGCAGAGGACTCCATTCTCTCTGCTTCCCCTTCAGAGGATTTTTCTTTTGGTGAAACCCTACATACTTTGAGAGCATTTCCACTGGGAATGCCAGGATTATCCTCAGTCCAAAAAGAGACTCAGAGAATTTGTAGATTTGCCACAACATAGACCTTTAGCTATCCCTCCTGTTCTGGATGTTGCGGATGATGTCTTCATGGAATCTAGTCTAACTCCTGATACTTTACCCCCTGCTCCAAGGAAACCAGACTGGTACTACAGAGTCCCTGACTCTCACAAATTTCTTTTCAAAAATCCTACTGCTGACCCAGAAGTCATTTCCCAGGGGACTAAAAGTATAAAAGCAACTACAGCTAAGAATCCCACCCCTTCAGACAGGGATTCCTGAGCTTTAGACAGATGGGGTAAAAAAGTATACACCTCTGCAACTCTCATCATTAGGGCATTGAATTGCCAGTTTCACATGCTGAAATACCAGCAACATATTATGGAACTTATTAAGCAAAAATTCTCTACCTTTACAGACTGTGTGGAAAATAAAGAATATCAGGACCTTATGCATTCTGCAAGCCAACTTAGCAAGCATACCTTCAGTGTGGCTTTGATGCCCAAGAAGCATCTTGCAGGGCAGCAGTCACTGGTTCTGTACTGAGAAGGCATGCTTGACTTAAGGAGCAGACCATGCCAGACTATGTCAAATCAAAATTACTAGATGCTCCTTTGAACAAGGACAATCTGTTTGGCACCAAAGCAGAAGAGGTTCTAAACAAGATGGAAGAAAAAGCTAAATCTATGCAGACAGTCAAAGATTTTTTGCAAGTGCAGCCTCCAAGATTCAGTAGGCATTGCCCCTCGAAACACTGGTCCTTTCCAGCCACCTCAAGGCCTTCTCAAACTAGACCTAAGGGAAACAGACCCCCCCCCCCCCAGATTACAGTCTCAGGGTATGCAGAGATCTAAGCAATGGAGTACCTCCACTTCTAAAACAGGGAGTGCTAACCCACCCCCTTACGGAAAGAATTCACAATGACTTCTCAACTCCACTCTTCACCTCTGCCCAATTGCTCGTGCCCCTAGGAGGAAAACCTGCCCATCATGCAAAAAAGTGGACCTCCATCACCAAAGACCCATGGGTCCTCAACATTGTACAAATTTTACTTCTACTCACTGCCAACCCCAAAAGGGTTCCCAGACCTTCCTCCAAACCAGTGGGCAAAGGCACAAAACCAAGTTCAATCCTTGCTCTCTCCATAAGGGCAATTCAGCCTGTTACTGCATAACAGATGGGTCAAGGGTTTTATTCCAGACTTTTCCTGGTACCCAGAAAAGAGGGCACTTGGCGCCCAATCCTAGATATTTCCATTCTAAACACCTTCCTGGTAGTACCAAAATTCAAAATGCTCACCCTTCAGCAGCTTCTTCCTATGCTGTCCAAAGATGCCTGGTTAGCCACCCTAGACCTAAAAGAAGCCTATCTGCACATCCCTATCAGGGACTCATGCAGGAAATACCTACGTTTCAAGGCAGGATCTATGCATTATCAGTTCTCTGCACTTCCCTTTGGCTTATTCCTGCTCCAAGAGTCTTCACAAAATGCTTGGCGCCAACCATTGCCTATTGCAGACAGACAAAGATTCAAATTTACCCTTACTCGGACAATAGCCTGATTCAGGCAGACAGTCAGGAAAAGCTGCTGCATCACCTGACATTTGTAAAGAACCTTCTAACCTCCGTGGGGTACACCATCATTGAAAAGAAATCAAAACTAGTCCCCAGTCAAAAGATTGTATTCCTGGGAGCAAGCTTAGGCACAGCATCCCAGATGGCATTCCTTACTCCAGAAAAACAAGCCTATCTAACAGGCTACTTCTCTCAAATGGCCACCACAACCCAGCTATCCACAAGGAAAATCCTGCAGGCCCTAGGGTTCATGGCCTCTTGCATTCTACTAATTCCATATGCCAGATTGCATATGAGGAAACTTCAGTGGTACTTAAAAGGTCTTTGGTGTCAACATTATCAGGACCTGGAAACCATCATACCTATCATACCTTGTCTAAGGACAGAGTTTCTTTGGTGTGTAGTAGCATGCAACCACAACAAGGGACTTCCCTTTACTCAACCCCACGCCACCCCGACCCTAACCACAGATGCATCAGACTATGCCTGGGGGGGCACATCTGAACGACAAGTGCATTCAGGGCCACTGGAGCCCAAGTCAAATTCAACTGCATATCAACCAAAAAGAGATGCTAGCTGTTCAGCACGTTCTGACAGCTTTCAGATCCCTACTCTCATCAGGACCCCTGCCAATAAAAACAGACAACACCACAGTTCTGTGGTACATCAACAAGCAGGGGGAAACCCACTCTGCAGGCTAGCCATGGCCATGTAGAACATGGCCTTGGACATGGATATTCATCTGCAAGCTCAATTCCTGTGAGGCAAACAAAACTCTCTGGCAGACGACTTAAGCAGAAATCTCCAAGAACCACATGAGTGGCAATTAGACCCCAGCGCTTTCAGCCTTCTAACCCAGAAATGGTGGACCCCGGAGGTGGACCTTTTTGCCTCCCCCTACAGTCACTAGCTCAGCAACTTCTGCACCAGGACACCTCACAGCAGGGCCTGGAATGTGGATGCCCTATCCTTCCAGTGGGTAAACCTCTCAATCTGTGCATTTCCCCCTCTTCCTCTTATCACAAGAATATTACTCAAGATAAGATTGGACAGACCAAGGGCCCACTACTGCGCAGCCTGTCACCGGTGCCACCGTGGCACCTACCCCAGATCCCAACCCTCCTCACTCAGCAGGAGGGACAGATCCTGCATCCGCAACTGCAAATGCTGAATCTTGCAGCCTGGCTTATTCCTTGAATTCTCTCCCAGTGACCAGCCTAAGCAAGCAGGTGCTGGACATCATTCTTGAAGCCAGAAGACCCAGTACAAGTAAATCCTATGCTGATAAGTGGAAAAGGTATTGTTCCTGGAGTCTGTCTAAAGGAGAGGACACAGCACTGCCCTCCTTACCTCCAATCCTGGATTACCTAGCAGATCTACTCCGCAGAGGCCTATCCTTCTCTTCCATTAAGATCCATGCCTCTGCCATCTCGGCTCATTACAACACTGAGGCACCTCTCTTCTCTCACCCTCTCATCAAACAGTTCCTGAGAGGGGCAAACAACTTTAAGGCCACCAAGGAGAGCCCCACCCCTACTTGGGACATTAACTTTGTAGTGGAAAAGCTCACGCTTCCCCCCTTTGAGCCTGCAGCGTCAGCAGAGTTAAAATTCCTCTCTTGGAAAACAGCCTTGCTTCTGGCCATCACTTCATCTAGAAGAGTGTCTGATCTACAAACACTTACGGCTGTGGAACCCTTCATTATTTTTCATGCTGACAGGGTCTCCCCTCAGGACTAACCCTTCCTTAATGCCTAAAGTGGTGTCCAGGTAGCTCTCAACCAATCTATCCATTTGGCAACCTTCTTCACAAATCCTCAAAATAAAGGGGAAAGGATCCTGCACTCCTTAGACATGCACAGACAGCTCAGATTCTACCTTGCGAGGACTAAGCCCTTCAGGAAATCTGACCAGTTTCTAGTCAATTTTGCACCAGGGGCAGAGGGCAAGGCCAAAAAACAAACAATTTCCAAATGGACAGCACACTGTATCCGTTTGTGCTTCAAACACCATGGGAAGCCAACCCCTCAGGGGGTCAGAACGCATTCCACTAGGGCAACATCTACCTCTGCAGCATTCCTCAGGGGAATCCCTACCAGGGACATTCTGGAAGTTGCTACATGGAGTTCTGTTCACACCTTCGCCAAACATTACCATCTGCCTATCTTTTCCAAATCCAGGGTGGGTTTTTCAACAGCAGTCCTGCAGGGCATACTAGCCAGCCCCAACTTTTCTTGACTACCTCCACCCATTCTTCAGCTTTGGGAATCAACCCAAGTGTGATGACTGCAACAGTGAAACACGAAGAACATAGTACAGTTGTGTACACTTATCATAAATGTAGATGTTCGAGTGTATTCACTGTTGCATTCCTGGTTTCCCACCCTCCAGCCCCCTTATCTCTCTCTCTGTCTCTCTCTCTCCTCTCAATGTCTATTACTCACCCCTTACAGGGCTATTGGTATTTACTTTTTACTGGTGGTGTTTTTTCCCACCATAACTTAGCTCCTTATTTGGGGGGCACCTGACATTTGGGGCAAGAAAAACTGATGTAATAGCGTCAGCTGCCTGTTTTTATACCCCTGACAACCTGACATCAGTCCTGAAGCATCGGCAACTGATGCAGAAATACTATGTCTGTGGTATTCGGGCTGACTGAGGACTACCTGCAGGCAGATAACCCAAGTGTGATGACTGCAACAGTGAATACACTCCACATCTATATTTATGGTAAGTGTACACAACTGTACTTTCATCCGAGAACCATGTCTTGGTAATGTAAGGGTGCTAGGATTTTGCAGTACCATAAGGCTTGAAAACAACTCAGCAGTACAACAAAATGGCACCTGGGCACAAAAAATAGTTTTAGCAGTTATGTTCATTTGTTAAGAACTTCATCAGAAACAAACAGTCATACAACTTCCTTCTATACCAGGTAAATTAATTAATGAACCAGCAAATAACAGTTAAGCATCAACTAAGTACCAAGGTAAAACACACAAGTATTGATTAATCTCTGCTTCTCTTTAAAATCTGTTTCCACAGTTTAAAAAAAAAAAAACATATAGCAAAACTTTTATATAAAAAGAAAAAAATATATATGTGCATATGTCTGCCAAGATGTTTGATCAAATGCTTTTAAACTTTAAAAAACATTTGATAGATATTTTTTCACTGATACCAAGCGGAACGTCTGCTCTAAAAAAGATTTGCCATTTAAGTTATAAATATTCAAGATATGCATTAGAAGTATTAGTGAATCTTTCTCCCTTAACCTTTTTTAATACCATAAACTGAAATTTTTTAAAATCCATGCATACCTGTGAATGACTAGCTAACGCATTACTATTGTCTTTCTTCTTTATTGCCAAAACATGCTCCCTGATTCTGTCAGCTAATCTACGTGCAGTTTTGCCAATATAGAAAAACGTACATGTAGAGCAAACTGCAACATAAATCAGACCTTCAGTCTGGCATGTAAACCTCTCTTTTGCAATGTAGAAATGCTTGTTGTGTTCAAAGTATAAACTAATCATCATTAGAATGTATGTACATTGTGAACACCCATAACATGGGAAAGTTCCTACTTTCTTATCTCTGCCTGCACTCTTGCATTTAATGATCTTTCTAAAAATTGTTTCAGATTTCTAGTTCTTTTGTGAATGAACTTAGGTTTGTCCCCTATAACCCTAGCAAGATCTTGATTTCCTAATAAAATTTTCCAATTATCACTAATAATATTTCCTTCAATACTTAAAGGAATAGGAAAGGAAAAAATACAATATTTGTTGTCTATAGTCTTTTTATCACAAAACACTGCTTTTAAGATAGGAGGAAATTTGTCATGCCTTTGTTCTCTTACATTATTGGCAATCACACTCAGCCTTGCAGAAGGGTATCCTCTTACCTTGTTCATTTCCTCCAAAAAAAAAGTCATCCCTAATCAGACGACTTAATCTGATGGTTTGCCCACAAAAAACATTTAATTTCATATAAGAAGGGTGAAAACTGTCACATTTAAGTAATTATTTGTAAATGTATCTTTCCTAAAGGTATTACTAGAAATGTCTTATGCACGTTTAAACTGATAATCAACCAAAAAGTACACTAACTTTCCTATGTCACTCAGTGTAAAACTGAGCCATTTTACACTGTCGTTGACTTGCCACAAACATTTGTTTAATGTAACTTCATCATTAGTCCAGATGAAAAACAAATTGTCTATGTATCTTCTATAGAAGCTAACAATTAAAAAGCAGAAACTTAACCAAAAACTCTTGTTCCTACCAACATAAGACTAAATTGGCAAACACTGGAGCTATTTAGCCCCTATGGCCACCCCACTTTTTTGTTGAAATACACTACCGCTATCAATTCTTTGAACAATGATCAGATAGAGCTCCTTGAGGATGAGGAGGCTGCTTCAATGGAAACTGTCCTCAAGGCAGAGGGGCTCTGCACAGTCATAGTTTGTGTGGCCCTTCCCTTGGGAGGCAGCAGCAGAATCTCTGAAGGTTTGTGTTATCCTGGAGGTGGCTTGGGATGGTCTGTTCATCCACCAAGTGGGATGGCTAGCCATCCTACAAGACACGTAAGACAGAAATATAGTAGCCCAAGGCTGTAGAATACCTTTGTAGGGGAAACCGTGGCTGACCTTCCTTCTGTTACCACATGTGCCACTCTGTCAAAAGGAAGCAGCCATTGCAGAGGTCATCATCCTTCTTAAGAAGAGAGACATTCAAGAGGTCCCAATATACCACAGAGGGTCTGGTTATTATTCCAGGTTTCATTTTAGGCCCCTCCCAAAAAAGTAACTCAGGAACATATTGGATCTCAGTGACCTGAACCATTGTTTGAAAACAGTGAAGTTCTGGATGGTCATGGTGCAAGCCATTCCACCCTGTCAGAGGGAAGGGGATTGGATGTGCTCAGCAGAGCTTTAGGACTACCAAAGCATCCAGAAAGCTGCTGGTCTTCCTTCCAAGACCTAGTCATTACCACCATAGAGCCCTGCCATTTGGTTTCAGTAGTGCTGCCCCCACCCCTGCTCATGAAGTGCATGGCAGTGGTTGCAGCTCATATGAGATTAAGAGGAGTCAGAATATTCCCATATGTAGAAAACTGTTTCTTAGGATCTGTCACAAGAGAGTTATCAGTAAAGGCAAGGGAATGCTTACTCCAGCTGTGCCTGTCCTTGGGGATATTAGTGATTGCTGCAAAGTTACATATGGAGCCATAACAAAGCTTGATTTTCATAGGCTGCTACCTGGACCTTTTTTTTAGATTGGGACAGTCCCCCAGGACAGACTTTCTTCCTTATAGAACTCAGTTTATCTTCTGTTTGACTGCCCTACACCAGCAATTTGTCTTGTTCTAAAGCTGTTGGACCTTATGGCTAACTTCAATCTGCTTCATTCCATTAACAAAATGGCATATTAGAGTACTTGAGTGAACCTTCAGAGTTAAGTGGCCCCAGCTGTAGGGGTCAGGAAGTTGAAGAATGAAGCTGTCAGAACTGTGCTGCTTTCATCTACAGTGGTAGGCATATTAAGGGTGAGTAGCACACACTGGCAAGGATGGGCAGGAAGCAGTACTGATTTTTGTAACCCTAACCCTGCTTCTGCCTGTAGCTCCAATCCTACACAATAACTTACAAAATACTCTTTCCCTAACACTACCACAGTTCAAATTGTGTCTGAAGTTGGTGTTAGTGTTTAGGTTAAGCAATCACGAATGCAAATGGTTTTTCATTTCTGAACATTTGGACTTTTGATGCTTGTTTTTTTTTTTTTGTTTTGTTAATTATCTTTTTAATGTGCCGGCCTTGATCTATTACGTCTTTATGCTTGTGCAGATTAGTATTATCCTATAATTATACCTAGCTGTACATGAGATTCATCTATATGATTGAACATTTCTAATGTCGTGGTTAAAACACAGCATTAATAATTTCAAATACACAGAAGACCAAATGCTCTTAACATTGGATGAACAAATTATTGAGAAAGGAAAGCTATTCCTCTCCTGATCTTCATATGAACCCTCCCCCATAACACTAGCCTCAAATTTGTCTGAATAGCGGCAGTGTTATGGGAAGGTTTTTCTTAAGCTAAGTTTGGTAGAGGAGAGAGTGTTAGGATTAGGGGTACCCCCTGTACCACCTTAGTAATGGGTGCTAATCCTAACCCTAACTCTGACACTTTCCCCAACCCCAACCCTACACCTTAACGTAAGAAAAACCTTCCTGTAACACTGCCACTACACAAGACACACAAATGCACAGAAATACATGCATCACTACATCCTTCTCCTTATCTAACCCTGACCCTAACCCTAAAATACACGCACTCACACAAACATACAGAACCTTTCTCTCACCTACCCTGCCTACCACACACACACACACTGTCTCTCACCTCCTCCAGTCCCACTCACCTTTCACAACCAAACAGTCCCTCAACATTTTCCTCATTTGGCTATCTGTCCTTTCAACATTTGTTATTATTATTATAACTCTTTATTTATATATACGTATATATATGTTTATATATATATATATATATATATATATATATATATGTGTGTGTGTGTGTATGTGTGTGTATATATATACATATATATATATATATATATATATATATATATATATATATGTAATATATGGGTCTGCTTCACATGACTGAAATCTCATTTGACTGAATTTCATTTGACCGAGACCATAATACCAAATTTTCAAAATACTGAAAACTCATTTGACTGAATCTCATTATACTGAATTGTAAGCCATCGACATTATGTGGGTTTCCCTTCTCTTGTGACTTGCTTGAGACAAAAAGAATTACTGTAACTTATAGTGCTGATTTGACAGAATACCGATAGTCATGTAGAAAAGTAGTGTTTCTAAATGTGGGTGTGTCTGTTTACATTTTTATGGGAAATATCTAAAGTAACATGACGGATGTTTTGTGCATTCCCAGCAGTAGTGGCAGCATGTAGACTACTGTAAGTAAAAGGTATATGCCCTTTTCCCCACTGTAGTGTGATCCTGGAGTTAGCATACATAGGGGTGTGTGGGGGGGACGTAGCCCCCCACCTAGTTTGGTTTTATTTTGTCTGGTTTATGTTAAGAGTGTACGTAAGTAGTTTTTAAGTTCAGGAAGGAGTTAGTAGTTGGTGTTGTAAATGTGCATGTGTATGGTTTACAAGTTTACAAGTTAGTATTTTGAAATTCAGCGTTGCTAAGTGTTCAGTATAATGAGTTTCAGAGAAGTGAGTTTTTAGTATTTTGAAAATTAGGTGTTTTGGTCTCAGTCAAATAAAAGTCAGTTAAATGAGATTTCAGTCATGTGAAGTAGACCCATATATATATATATATATATATATATATATATATATATATATATATATATATATATATATATTCACTTCATAACACTGGGAAAGCTCAAAACACTGAAACGCAAAACACTGAAACTCCAAAATCTTGAAAACTCAAAACACTGAAAACACATATCATACATATACTTAGTTTAAACAACATAAATCATAGCACTTTCCACCAAGTGTAAGCAGGGAGGCAAGCGCCCCTGCACCCCCCACACCCCCTGCTACTTATGTATACATCAACTCCAAGATTGCACTTCACTACACTAAGTGCAATCTTGGAGTTGATGTATTTAAGTAGCAGGGGTGTGGGGCGTAACCCCTGCCACATGGGGGGTACAGGGGGGCTTGCCCCCCTACTTACACTTTGTGGAAAGTGCTATCATTTATTTTGTTTAAACTCAGTATATGTATGATATGTGTTTTCAGTGTTTTGAGTTTCAGTGTTTTGGTCTTCTATATTATGAAGTTTTCTCATTTTCAGTGTTTTGAGTTTTTAGTGTTATGAAGTGACTCCATAGATATATATATATATATATATATATATATATATATATATATATATATATATATATATATATATATATATTAGCATTTATATTACATTATCAACTGATGAAAAGAGCGAACGCTCTTTCATCGAACTGATAATGTCTAAAGTCCTAAACAGCGAACCTTAAAACACACCCCCCACTTAAGTATACCAACTCCGAGATCGCACCATAGTGGAGGAAATGGCAAAGTCCCGAAGACATGGTGCACTGTTTTTTTCCCTGGGGAAAAAACGATATTCTGTGTCTTCACTGTTTAGGCCTTAAGACATTATCGGCGTTCGCTCTTTTCATCAGCCGATGATGTATATATATATATATATATATATAAGTCTATGTTGCTTGCTCAAGATCCCAAAATGTCAAACAAGCAACATCGACACCCATAAGAGTGAAACTGCACTACCTCTTCAAGTAATCATAATGAATGGGAGATCATAGGTTTTCTGAACCGGCAAAAAAACAAAAGAAATACTGATAAAATCAGTATTTTTAGGGTGGCAAGCCCCCTGCACTGCCCTAGGGGAGCTAGCCTCCACATCCCCCTACTTAAATATACCAACTCCGAGATCGCACTACAGTGTAGTAATGGGAAATATTCCCGTTACACTCTGTATGCAAATCTCCATGCAGTCCGGTCGAGCTTTCACAACCTCGATCATATGGGGTCAGCCATATGAAGTTCGAGATGGTTGGAATTCGACCATTTGCAGTTTACCCACCCATATATATATATATATATATATATATATATATATATATATGTGTGTGTGTGTGTGTATGTACATATATATGAATGTGTGCATATATACATATATATATATATATATATATATATGTGTGTGTGTGTGTGTGTGTGTATGTACATATATATGAATGTACGTACACATACATATATATCTGCATGTGTATTTTTATATGCACACACATATTTGGATATGTGGCACTTGATCAAATATCACAAGTTTAACCTCAGTACATTGAACTAAAATACAGAAACATAACGGATCACAAGAGGAAAGTAAGCTTTTTCCCCTTTCAGTCCATTCATTCTAACAGTAATTGCAGACAGAATTAGTCTGAATAGTTGTATGGGAAGGGGTTTTCTAAGGTAAGGTGTAGGGTTGCAGTTAGCATGTATTAATAAGGTGGGAAGGAGGCCTTCCCTCGCATTGCCTTTACTCTGATATTAATCTCAGGCAGGATAGGCAGTCTCTAACTTGAAATCCAAACTTCTGATTTGATGTTTTCATTCCTTAACCATTGGATTCAGTTCTGGCTCTGCTGTTACTATAGCTCATGACCAACTGAAACTTTCAAGCTCCTCCCTACTCATAATGCACCCAAACCCTAACATACCTAAGATCTTGTTTGCTGCTTTCACTTATAGACATAGCTTTCCTCACAAGAATATGAAGAGATAAACTATTTTTTTCCTTAAAATTTTTCTTCCCAAATCTGTTCTTCAAACATATACTTGACTATTCTATTTTACCATTGCTGGTATTTTTTTTCCGTAAGCTTTAAACCCTTTCTCTTGGTCTAACATTACATGTTACATATTTGGGTATTCTTTAGTACCATTGTTGGTACTTGTTTATACTTTTTTCTTCCTCCTTGCCCTTAAAAAAAAAAATATATATATATATATATATATATATATATATATATATGGGTCCCCTTCACTACACCGACACGCCACAAAGCCGACACCCAAAACACCGAGACCAAAAGACCGACGACGCAGATGATCGACAAGGTGAAATCCCGACAGCCGAAACACCGACATGGGCAACATGTGAGCGACTCGGTAAGTGTGCAATAGTGAGGGATTTAGGGTTAGGGAGCGGACAGGTAAGTGTGCGATAGTGAGGGATTTAGGGTTAGGGTGCGGGAAAGGTGAGTGTGCGGTAGTGTCGGACTTAGGGTTAGGGTGCGGGTAAGGTAAGTGTGTGATAGTGACGGACTGTAGTTTTAGGGGCGGGTTAAGTGAGTTAGGGTTAGGGTGCGGGTAGGGTGAGTGTGCGATAGTGACGGACTTTATGTTTAAGGGTGGGTTAAGTGAGTTAGGGTTAGGGTGCAGATAGGGTAAGTGTGCTATATTGACGGACTTTAGGTTTAGGGGTTGGTTAAGTGAGTTAGGGTTAGGGTGCGGTAGGGTAAGTGTGCATAGTGATGGACTTTAGGTTTAGGGTGGGTTAAGTGAATTAGGGTTAGGTGGTAGGGTGTGTGCGTAGTGTCGGACCTTAGGGTTAGGGTTTGGGTTAAGGTTAGTGCATATATAGTTGTGTGTAATGTGTAGTTTACGTTTTGTGTGTCGGTGTTATGGTGTTCTGTTTTGTGAGTTGTCGGTATTGTGTGTTTTCGGCCTTTTGATCTCTAAGTTTTGGGTGTCGGCTTTGTGGCATGTCGGTGTAGTGAAGGGGACCCATATATATATATATATATATATATATATATATATATATATATATATATATATAAATAAATATATGTATCTTTGTCAAATTTTAAAAATTCCAAAACTTCTAAATGCATATGGTCAAGACCATATGATTGAAGTTTCAGAACTTCTAACATTAAAAAAAAAAAATTCTATTTTTAATGTTTTTCCGGGGGGGGGGGGGGTGAAGTGTCCTACAACCCCTGCTAATTAAATATACCAACTCTGCACTGCATTGTGGAAAAGGATCAGCTTCCCATTTGATCCCCATTCAAAACTTCGATCATATGGTCCCAACCATATGACTTTCAAAGTTTTGAAACCTTGATAATCTGATAGGGACAACAAATACAAACAATCCAAAAACTGAAGATACTAAAGACACCAGTGAGCCAACGAGACGTTTAAAAATTTATTAGTAATGAACTGACAAGATTAAGTGCTTTCATCAGTCTATAACCAAGACTTCAGAATCTAAAAGTTCAACAAACTCTACAATATTTAAATTGTAAAAAATCACATGACCACTACATCAATTAACAACAGAAGCAAATTTGTTAACCCTATGTTGTCAAGTACAAAAGAAGG